>NW_026624001.1:27315-44899 GCF_030028575.1 Malurus melanocephalus | reverse complement strand
TTCTCCTTCTCCTCCTCATCTGTTTCTCTTATCTTTTTCTCTTTCTTTCTTTTTCTGCAGGGTGTATTTTTGGAATAAATCTTTTCACTTTTCATCCTGGTCTGTACCAAGACTGATGAGTCACTGAAGCTATCAATGGGATTTTTCCAGCCACCCTCGCTCTGCTCACGCTGCACTCCAAGGTCTTGATGACCTCTGGAGGCCAAAATGAGAAACTTATGACATTTTTACCCTGAGTTTCTAAAAGAAAAGAGTAGAGCCACAACCAGTGATCTGCATTGCCATTAATATGAATATCTCACTAAGGATGAGTTTCAATATCTAGAGATTGAGGATGAGGATGGAGGAATTGTTTTATCAAAGACCAAATGTGCCTGATACAGACAAAAAGACAGTATTTGTGGCTCTGCCACAACGTACATTGAATATGTTTTGGGGAATATTGAAACAGCCCRAAATTAAGAATGATTTTTCAGGTTTTCTCATGCTCTTTCATGCTACAGAGATTCAAGTCCACAAAACCTCTTTTCCAGGTGTGGTCTCTTGCCATTATATTCATCTTTGCTCAGACAAACCTATTTTAACAATTTCTTTGCTACAGAGAGGTTTAGATTACCATAAACATGTGATGCAGTCTGGTTCTCTTGTCCTTAAAGACAATGGAAATCAGTTATAATTAATGACAAATGATTAATTGGGCAGAAGGTGCACTTTWATATTGAAAAGGGAAATTTCACAGCCTTAGATATTCAGGTAAAACTTTGATTGAGCTAAACAGATGCTTAAATTCTATTGAAAACATTGAGGACTTAACCACCCACATAAAACCATGCTTAAGAACTTTGCAGAATCAAAATTATACTGATATTTACCCAAGGTGGGGTGATTCTCAGTATCACCTCTATAATTTACATGTTTTAAACGTCCTCTAATACTTTCAGCATTTATCTGTCAGACATTTACCTTTTATCTTGCCAGGTTTTGGTGTTTAATTTTAGAGGGGAGCCTTTAAACAAGTAGTCTGATGATCTGCATGAAAAGTTTTAATATTGGTTTCATTATCCTTAACTAGAGACCAGTTACTCTTGGTTAACTGAAGCACAGCTTCCAGAAAGACACTTAGTCCTGACTTGTGGTTATCATTTTTTTATTCCTCTAATGTCTTGCTCCAGTGGTCAAGGCCTGTCATTTTTTGATGTTTGCTTTTTTTCTCACCTGGCTGTGGATGACCTCAATTTTCAAACATTGCCTCTCTATGTGCTGATCTTAGCTGAAGTTGAATCTTTTTGGATCTTTCTCCAGCAAGGCCATCAACTCATGTCACTTCCCAGTCCTTTCTTTGACAGGATGAACAGACTCCTTAGTTTCTCACTACAAGAAATTTTGATAATTTTGAAATAAAATTAAATTTGATTTAATTTAACCAAATAATTTTAATAACTTTTGTAATCTCAAATATTTTTAGTTTCCTTTAAAATATAGGTACTAGAATTGTTACCTCCTGTAGTAATWCTCAGTTTSTCATTTGAGATATTTAAAYCTTTTATGGCCTCTTTGTATGGCCWCCAYCYCCATGTTCCAACACAGACAGCATTTCTTTTCACTCTGTTATAATGATTTGGACTCATGGTCTGGACTCAACTCATGATCTGTTGAGAGCATTCTCTTTTGGTGCTCTGCCCTCGTTGCTGYAGACATCATTAGACAAATTCCTGTATGTAGGCTGAAGCCAAATTTTATTARGAATGATTTTATATTTATCTCTAGAACACAAATAGAAACAATGAAGARTATCACTTGGCACTAATTTTGGTGAAAACCACTTAAGAGATGCYCTCATGGATTGACCTTTGAGATCTTAAAGCAGCTTAGTGTAAGATTATTGATCATGTAAAGTGCCAATCTCTCAGCTGGGATGTGTGTGTATATGAGTGTGTGATGATAAAAAATAAAAATACATCCATTACACCTATTATGAGTATATAGCACAGCAATCAGACAGGGAGTAAACTCATGAAGAATGAAATCAGATTTGTTTTACCAGGTCTTGTTGCAGTCAAATTGTGTCGAGTGGCTTTCATTGGTCTGATCATTACTAATTAATCTTTATATTTGGGGTTGAAGTCAGAATAGCTGTGTTATTCAGCTTCCAACAGGCTGCTGGTTGGGTCTGAACATTTGCTGTGTGAAATTTTGTTAAAGCACTATGAGTTAACAGCACTGAAGGCAGGTGCCTCAGTCACACATCTCATTGCTTGGCCCTTCTATGCTGATACTTACTCACACCAGCTTGTTTAAAAATAGTTAGCAGATGGAAATAATATTTTAGTGCCTTTTCAACAGTAAACAGATCTTCTGTCTTCATAAATAAGTGAGCTATTCTGTTTCCTTCCAAACAAAAAAATTACTATTATTGAAAACTCTGCTATTGCCCTTCATCACTAGCTCTGCTATCATTCTTCTTCATGACTGGTATATTTTGTATGCTAAGTTTTCTTTTTCTCCTAAAATAGTTGTTTAAGTTCCATATCACCATTCCCAGTGCCCCTCAATKGTATCTTTTCCAAAGTTCTTACTTCATTCCATTTCTTTGTGCTCCAAAAGCTTGCCCTGAGTTTGCACTGACTGCTGTCTGTTCCTCCCATTTCTCTTTCCAACATTTGTTGCTCCACTTGTCACCTTCATTTCGCTGCTGAACTAAAATGACCTTTTAGAAAAACGTTACATATTTTCAACTGTACATCCATGGTTTTTAAATAATGTAAAATAAGTTTCCAAGGAGTCATCTGAGAAAAAAAAAAAAAAAAAAAAAAAGGTTGCCAGTCAGAAAAGAATCACTTTTGTGATTTCCCTCAGCGTGACAAAACTAACCCTTATTCTCTGTTTTTCCACATTAAATGTAATCATATTGTGATTGCTGATCTCCAGGCTTTGCCAGCTTCCCCTCCAGCAACTAATTTTTTTTTTTTTTTAAAGCAACTCAACAAAGCTTGTTGCAGAATTGCTTTTTGTTGGGCATGTTGTTGCTGTGAGAATTTGCTGTCTATTGCTTCACGACTGCTGTGTTTTACTGAAGGCTGCCTGAGTGAAACCTTCAAACCCTCCAACATCTTTCTCCTGTCTCTGCACTGGGAACAAGTGCTCAGAAAGGGAGCTGTCCTGCTCTCCTGCTGGCAATCCTGCAGCAGCCACCCCTGCCCATCTCCCCATCTCAGTTTCCCCCTGAGTTTTGTCCAATGTGCATCAGATGCTGTAATTGCACATTTCTCTCCGTTGTGCATTATTGGATCAGTTCCAGGTCTATAACTGTGTGTGTGGGTCAGGAGGAAGGAATAAACAGGGGGAGATGGGCTCTCCAGATTGGCAAACTAGTGTCCCTTGGGATGGGGGAGGACCTAGCAAAGTCTGGTCTCTCTCTGGAATATTTTACAAGTTCCAGCACAGAACTATTGCCACTGCTGCAAAGTCCAYTCTTGGGCTCTGGATATCCCAGCATTTCCAGAAATCCTCAGCTGCATCTGCTTTGAGTTATCCCCCCTGGGCAGCAAGGCGAGGAAAAAGAAGGATATCTCCTAAGCAGAGAGGATGATAAGAAGTGGCCTTAAGTTGMTSCAGGAGAGATAYAGATTRGATATTATGAAAAATGTYCTCACCAAAGGAGTTGTCAAGCACTGACCAGGGAAGTGGTGGMATCACCATTCCTGGAGGTATTTAAAGGATATGCAGATATGGTGTTTAGGGACAGGGCTCAGTGGTGCASTTGGCAGTGCTGTGTTTACAGTCCTACTCAATAATCTTTCCAGTCCTAAATGATTTTATGATTCTATGAAATGGTTTGTGTCGTGCTTCCTCCTGTGGGTAGGCCAAAAAACCTGCACAAGCTTAGAGTCAAACTTCCATCACACTTAATGAGTCATTTTGAATTTCAGAATTATTTACATATGGGGAATGAAACCAGAGCAAAAAGGGAGTAGAAAAATTCTGCAAATTTTTGAATAGAAGCACCATAAGGGCATTTATTCACATACTGCAAACCTATTTGAAAGCTCTACCATTTTCATTTGAAACAACATAGTGGGTTTCTTTTTTCCTCTGATGCTCACTGATTTTTAATTACCTTTAGCTCCCTAATAAATTTAAAGCTCTTAAATCAAAAATAGCTATGATCCACAGCCCCCACTGAGTATCAGAAATCTGTATGCAATTGCACCCAGTGTTTCAGTTTGCATAACTTATTTGTGACGTTATTAAAGCTGCTTGCATAATAAAATTAAATGCAGTTTACATTTAGTAATGTGTCTGTTCACTTGCCTGTAATCAAACTGACAGCTTTTCCTTTAAACAGTCAATCAARTCCCCGGTTCTTTCTGGCTCTGTTTATTTGATTGGAGTTGAGATGTCATAAAACAGAATGGAATATTTTACAAGTTCTGATTACATGCTTTGACTTTTTTAGGACTGCAATTTCCTCCATTCATAAAAAAAGAACCTCTGAATTATTAAAAAAAAAATCACCCTGATTTTCATTTCACAGTTGATGCTACATTTACCAAAACCACAATCTGAATTTTAAATGTTTTTTGTCTTTCAAAACTAGCTAAAAGCCTACACAWTAAGATCTTAATTGATTAGATTATAGCAACAATTTCACGAATAAGGCATAGTTTTTCCAGGCTATATCCTCCGAATAGAGTTTTATTTAAAGATAAGACAAAATTATTCTGCTACAGAGCGGAATTTAGGAACTGAATKATTCCTCTGCAGCTGGAATTGTAGGTGGTTGTTTGAAATAAAAAATATTGCTTAACATGTTTCATTACTTAGAAATTAGGTACAGATCCTAAGTATGCCTTAGTGATGCCATTTTTGCTGTCATCAATCACCTTCATAATTTTGATGTGCCTTAGCATAGATTCCAGGCAGATTAGCAAAACATGGAGGTGAGACTGACTGGCCTGTAGTTACCCAGATCTTCCTTTTTTCCCTTTTTAAAAATGGGAGTTCTGTGTCCCCTTTTAAAGTCAGTGGGAGCCCCACTGGACTGCCATGACTCCTCAACTATGATGGACAGTGCCTCAGCCACTTCATCCTCCAGATCTCTCAGGACCCTGTGGGTGCATCTCATCAGGTCCCATGGACTCRAAAGCTTCCTTTTGTGGTCTCAAACCTTTTATCCTGTGGTGGACAGCTCTTCATTCTCCCAATCCTGCCTTTGCCTTCTGTGTGACCGGAGCACTTGCTGGTGAGGAATGAGGCAAAAATGTCATGAAGTACCTCAGTTTCCCTTTGTCTAGTGATGGTCTCATCCATTCAGTCCTCCTGGTGGGGCAGCCCATCCCAGATCCTCCCTACAACGTTCCTTGTCCCTACCTTCCCATTTTTCCTGGCCCCCGAGCTCTCAGCCACCTCCTCATCCTTCTGCAGGCAGAGSTTTCACTTCAGCTGCTCATTTACACCGATGGACACAGATGGACACCCCTTCTCCTTTTCCCCCTGCCCATCCTTCCATTCCAACACCCCCATCACAGGATGTATCCTGCCATGTATCCGTGCTGYCAACAGCATCACAGCCCTGCAGGGGTGTGCTCAACTTAACTCCTGTAAGAGACGGTTCGTAAGTCCCTTGACTGTCTCACGATCATCGACATGGACTGAGACTGAACACCCCAAAAAAACCCCAAAGGGAAGAAAGGGAGACTTTTGCTCAAAGGAGTCCGAGCCAGATCAAGGTGGGATGACTGCCAAGTTTCCAGCTCCCAGGCTGCTGAGTACAACGTGTAAGTTATGGATGGTCGCACCGTTCCTGAAGTGAAGGCAGAGAGAACGGTACAGCCCACAGCCCATGCTGCACACCTCATGGAACAATGGACATTCTTTCCCCACCTCTTGGTTGGTTTTTCCATACTTTGCAACCCCATGGCCTGCTGCCACCCACTTTCAAAAAGACTATAAAGAGTCTCTCTGAAAAGACCCTGACGGGATCCCCCCAACAGACTGTTGACGACATCCATTGAATTCGGATCGTGTGGACTCGTTGGAGCCGTTTGGTAGCTATAAAACCCACTCTTTTTCTCTCTCTCTCTCTCTCACCCTCTTCTATCATGAAAATCCAATAAAATTGTTCATGATTATTGAATATATACTTGCCCCCTCGTTTCTTTTGCACTCTGAGATTCTGATAACGAACCCCTCATGACTCCCACTTGGGTTAAGCGGATCGTGACAACTCCTCTTATTATTTCCCGAGTTTTTGTGTTTGCATAGACACGTTTGAGATGGACTCTCAAAGGGGGCAGGGTCTGAAGAGTGAGTCACATGAGGAGTGGCTGAGGGAGCTGGGGGGGTTAAATTTGGAGAAAAGGTGGCTCAGGGGAGATCTTATTGCTCTCTAAAACTCTCTGAAAGGACGCTGGGGCCAGGTAGGGTTTGATCTCTTCTCCCAGGCAGTCAGTGACAAGATAAGAGGAAATGGCCTCAAGCTGCAGCAGGGGATGTTCAGGTTGGACATCAGGAAGAATTTCTTCATGGAAAGGCTGCACTGGAATGGGCTGCCCAGGGCATGGTGGAATCACCGCCCCTGGAATTATTCGGGAGATGACTTGATGTGTCATCAAGTGTCATCAAATTTGTACATCAAGTGTACAAATTTAAAGTCGTAAGTTGTGAACACTGGAAAACTCAATTGTGATATATTCCATAACCATCTTAGTAATATATGCTCGTGTTGCCATAGAGTGAATGTAAGTGGCAGTTAAAATAACTGTGAAATTTTTCATTTTCTGATTTCTAGCACTTGGAATGGATGYAGCACTTGGTGCTGTGGTTCTGTTGATAAGGTGGTTTTCAGTCAAAGTTTGGTCCCAATGACCTTGGRSGTCTTTTCCAACRTTAATGATTTTATGCTTCTRTGATTCTCAGTGGAGCTGGCTGGAATTCCTTGGTGCTGCTCTTCATCTGCTCTCCAGGCTCTGGRCATTTCTTGCTGGCCCTGGTAGGARTGRGGTGATCGAGACTCCTCCTCCCCAGAGCTGCATTTTAAAGTCTCTTCCCCAGGTCAGTGAACCTGTGACCAGAGATGCTCTTCCTGTCCTCTGACAGACAATCCCATCAGTCCTCAGCAGACCAGGTTCCTCCAAGCCAATCCCATTATCCAAGTAGCCAAACCCCTGGCTGGGGCACCAGTCCTGTCACCATTTGTTGATTTGCCAGATTTGACTGTCCTTTTCAAACCCCTTCTGTTTGACCTCTGGGAGGAGAGATAAAAAAAGCTATCTGTGCTCCAGATGCCCTCGCCATTGCTCACAAGGCTCTGTAATCYTCTATGCTCTTCAAACATTGTATTTCAGATCAATCCTCAGTTTCAATTTGTAATATTTGGCAGGCTGTGTGAGCATCAAACACRGCCATATTTTTATTCTTTTCATCTTACCCTTTGATCTTTTCCTGCATTATACACAGATACTTAATGGTCTTWCTGCTACAGGCCTCATGGGATCCTACATTCAAAATACCTCTCTGGAACATATATTCAAAATAACCATTTGAAATACTTATAAAAGCACTATGATTAAATTAACTTTTTATATATAACCTGATATAACCACAAAAGAAATAGGGGAAGTTTTTCAGTCCTGACTCTTTTTTTCAGTGTATCACTATATTTCAGTCTCAAGGGACCCAGTTTCAAGAAGTGAGAGATACTTTAAAGAAAGCATCATCTGAGGATCAAAAATATAGATTGCAACATTACTGAGATATGACTTCTAATAAAGATAAATAAAGTAGGAATCCAAACCAATGATATACCATACACATATTGGGAATGCATGTCTTTTATAAATCTCTTCAAATACACTTTAACTGCATGACACAAACCTTGAAAAAGGTCATGGCATCAGTTTAGGATGTCCTTTCTTCATAAACAGTTTAAATGGCACATATTACTAATAAGAATGATAACCCTACTAGTATGTATGTTCCTATATTAATAGGTTTATGATCTGAAAAAGCAATGTCTTGAAGCARTCTTCCAGAGGGAAAACAGGCATGGGGCAAGGAAATGTAAGAAGCATAAATCAGAATTGGATTCTTTGCTTCAAAGTCCAATTAATTAAATTTGTGTCATGGGATTAATGCTATGTTCTAAAGCTTTAGTTGTGCATAATTCCATAAGATTTAACATCACTAAGTACAAAAATATAAAGAGAATATTCTATTCCCTGAAAAACAAACAAAAAAAAGGCTGCATTAATCCCAAGAGATGGAGATGGAAGTTCCTCTTACCTAACTTTATCTTCCTAAAAGTGAGGCACCTGGGCTAAACCAGCTCTGCTCCCTGCTAAGCCAGGGAGATGGACATCCCCAAGGCAGTGACCACTTCAGGGTCCACCTGAGAGCAGATTGGTCACCTTCTCTCCAAACAGTGAAAACAGTGCAAGGAGCTACACAAAGCACAAGTATGGATTTTGCAGGACTGCATTTATGTAAAAGAAATCTGACCCAGACATAAAAACCAGTTGATTATTGTACTATTAATTAACTGTAACTACAGTTTTAGCAGCTCCATAAAAGTGAAAGTCTTTTGAATATCTCTTTGAGTATAATAATTAAACTCCACATTATGAATATAACACTATTACAAAGCCAATCTGAAATTTCAAGCCTGAAGGAATTCTTATTCCTGGCCCCCAAGTCTGGWGAATTCTAATAGTTATTCCACATTTCAAGATACTAAAGAAATTAAAAGTAATTTGCTGCATACTTGCCTTCCGTACTCTGTGAATGCAACTCATAAATGAATTGACAGAAGACATTAAARGAGTTCTGTCAAAGTTATTAGATTCAAATTAATATGATCTTTAGAAAAGAAAAAAGTCAAGATAAATCCTAGCTGCTATTAGAAAGGAAAAAAAATATGAAGAATAGAAGATCTAGATGTATCAGCAGTCTTTCAAATGTTTCTTGGGAAGAAATCCTGATWATTATATAGTTTTTGAATATATGGGAAAATTAAATCATATACCAGTTCAGGTCTGGGACTAAAGTACATTTCATTAGTTGTCCAGCCATTACAAAATTGTTTAGCTGCTACGAAACAAAATCTAACAATCTAGTTTGCCAAGGTCCTGTTTGTGCAAATTAAAAATAACATAAAATTATTCCATCTATTTTTCTATATCCCTCTCGTTGGTGGCACCAGGAAAGGAGACACGGGAGGGTGGTGGCTGACAATGCAGACACAGCAGAGCTTAGCAGGGCAGTTTGGTGCTGCTCACAGGCTTGGAGACCCTCATCCCCTGAGCTTTGCCTTTGGGGGCTGTAAGAGACCGTACAGAAGACCCTTGACTGTCTCACGATCATCGATATGGACWGAGACTGAACACCCCAAAAAACCCCAAGGGGAAGAAAGGGGGACGTTCGCTTAAAGGAGTCCGAGCCAGATCAAGGTGGGATGACTGCCAAGTTTCCAGCTCCTAAGCTGGGAGGTACAGCGTGTAAGCTACGGATGGTCGCACCGTTCCTGATGTGAAGATGGAAAGAGAACGGCACAACCCCATGCTGAAAACAATGGACATTCTTTCCCCACCTCTTGGTTGGTTTTTCCATACTTTGCAACTCCCTGGCCTGCTGCCACCTGCTTTCAAAAGGACTATAAAGAGTCTCTCTGAAAAGACCCTGATTGGGATCCCCCCCAATGGACGCTGGCGAACCCATGAAATCTGGACCGCGCGGGCTCGCCAGAGCCGTTTCGTAGCTATAAACCCACTCTTTCTACTCTTTCTCTCTCTCACTTTCTCTCTCTCACCCTCTCATATCGCAAAAATCCAATAAAATTGTTCATGATTATTGTATATATATACATACTTGCCCCTCGTTTCTTTTGCACTCTGAGATTCTGATAACGAACCCTCACGACTCCCGCTTGGGTTAAGCGGATCGTGACAGGGACAGGCAGGTCAGCAGGGGAGAGCAGGTGGTGGCTGGTGACAGCAGCAGTGCTTTGCCTTGCTGGATTCACACTGGTTTTTCTCCAATCATAAATAATGCTCTTGACTGATGGTCTTTAGGGCACTGTAAAAACATTTGGTATTTCCCCCCGCTGTACTTGCGCTTTAACTGCAAATAACTGACAGCGGCAATTTTGTTCCCTGGCACAGCTGTAACTTGATAAAGGGTCCCTTGGACTGGGATCTCATTGCTTTTGTCTGCTCACTGCAGAAAGAGAAGCCTTTACTGGATGTTTCATGGCAGTTTGGCTTTCGCTGAGCTTTTTCTGGTCCTCTTATGAAGCTTTGCTGAAAGTCGCTCTCTGAAACCCTCAGCAACTTTGCAGCAACAATTTCAGTGTTTTACATGCAAGGGGCTTATACAAGCCCAGAAGAAAATGGGAGATCCCCTCCTCACTAGAACAAGAATAACCCTGAACACAGCCTCTTTGCAACAGGTTTTCCACAGCCTTGGAAGACAATATACTTCAAATCTGCCTGCCAGCTTTTCCCAAAGTTAATTCTCAGTTTGAACGTGCTCACTCCAAATTTAAAGTAGCCTTCAGTATGTCCCAACATGTAGCATACTGCTGTGGGCTCCACCACACAGGATAAAATTATATCCTCTGACCAATGATCTGCTTTATAGCCCAGCTCTTCCATCCCATGTGCTCCCACTCAGTTGCATTTCCAGTGTGCTGGGTCCATTGGGCAGCTTCATTTTAGAAGGGGGTCCCCAAAAAGCAAAACTCTCATCAACAAGAGCTGAAAATGTTTGGTGTGCAGGGATGGCTTCGTTTCCACCACGATTTGGATACAAATTCTGCTTGCCTCTGCTGACCAACTACTAGGAAAGAACTTACCAAACTAAGAGTAGCTTGTTTCTGCCTGTCCAAGATTGCTTTTTACCCTACTCTCCCAAGCAATGTRCATTTCAGTGATTTTCTGTGAATGTACTTGTGTTGGTGAACCATAGTGGCACCTGTCTTAAGCACAGAGATGTWATTTGAGAACTGCAGGAACAAGTGATTTGTTTGCTCCTGATGCTGGTTCTGACTGTTGGTTACTGGGGCCAGTGTCATTGTGAGTCTCATGAAATGTGTGAGCTCACTTTTGCTTCATGAGCAGAGTTTTCTTCCACTCCTTCCAGTCTGAAGCAAAGCCAGAAGAGTGCTCCTGGATCAACCCTGTACAGCTGTATCCTGGCAGCAAGTCCCCTTGTTCAGGAGCAGATGTGCCTGGCATTGTCTCTTCCCATCTGTTTCAACTACGTTTTGACCAAATTAAAATTGCTTCTGTCCTCACTGCAGCTTGGCCTGCACTTTGGTGGTGCAGAGGAKCATCCTGGGGAGGGTTTGAGATCAAGGTGCTTGGTTTTCTTAGTTAGTGCTCTAACTTCCATGCTGGTGTGTAAAATGTAGGATTTCTTTTGGAATAGAAACGGCCCTGRTTGCTGTTTTTTGTGCTGGGCTCAGTGCTATCACATGCTTCAAAGTTACCCCTCAAGGAAGGCAGACAGAACCCACCCACTGCTCTGCTTCAGGTCCTGGTGRCAAAAGTAGCAGCAATTTTATAGAKAATATCAGAAAATTGGAMGAGATGGGGCTAGAAATATCTCCAGGCTACATTTCCTGCCCTGTTCAGGACGACTTTTGGTTTTCTAACTGGGGAAGAAAAAAATTCCTGCATGTTGTCAGTATGATGCATATCCCTCCTTTACAGGACATGACATGAAAATGTCAGGCCAGAAATATTTTCAAAGATGTCATTCAAATGAATACCTTCCTCGGTGCTATCAAAGCATCCAAGAAAYACTTTATCTTGAATGCTTCATGGCAGGAAGAGCTGCAGGAGGCAAAAAGATTGGAAGTTTTTTGAAGAATTTCATGGGTCCATTTATCATAAGTAAGATAAATTTACATGTTCTCAGGGTACCCAGGCTGAGCTGCATGTAAGAAGACACTATTTAAATAGATCTCTGCTAGTTTTCAAAAAAWTTAAGCTGCTGTCCCTGAGATGAAAGGTCTTATTTATAAACACAGCTTCCTACATTAAAAATGGAAATGCCAGGCCAATATGTCATCTTAAATTAAGCAGCAGTAATGCTCAGACACGGCCAATCCATCTAATTTGAAGCYAATGAAGAATTATTTTAATTCCAAGCTCATTTAGATTGTATCTAAACTAGAAATGTTTATTTTTCAAAGGATATGAAGCACATTACACTAATACTGCCAAACTCATCACTTGGAGGAAGGACTAAAACTTTTAGTCATTAGGCAAAAAAAAAACCACTTCTTTTTGGCATTTTAGCAGTTTTGAATACGAGGCAGTGATCCCATTTGCAGTTTTGTTGGCAGCAGTCAGTAAGGGAAGTTATCCCACATAATCATTGAGTGGTTTTATTACCTTTTATATGCAGGAGACCTCCCTGGTTTAAAAATCCTCTGGTGATGCTCAGACTGGGATGGAGCTGTTGTATTATTATTTTAGCAGTAGCAGTAACTGTGGTGGTGTGGTGAGAGTGAAAAGCGACCCCCATGTTTAATTTAGAGCACAAACCCTCGTGCCATCTCTGTGCTGGTGAGGCTCACAGTGATGCCTGATGATTTTTGCTTTTCCTTTTATGCTTTCTATACCCTCTATGCATCCCCCTGTACCCCTTAGCCCCCATGCTTGTAATTCCTGATATTCCAGCTCAGTTTAGGAGTTCTGCTGGGCAGAGAGACCAAACATCCTGAGGAAGGGCTCAGTGTACCCTGTGCTATCTTAAACCCGAGCTCAGCCTTGGGTGAAACCTTCTGCCCAGAACATCTTGTGTAAACTGAGCTCTGGCCTCATCTGGGGGGATTCATTAGAATAGGGGGACATTACTGCATTTGTGAAGTTTCTTATTGGGGAATCCTAGATAGATATGCTAATTCCTGAAACCTATAAAATTTGTATCTTATTGGAGAATCCTAGATAGATATGCTAATTCCTGAAACCTATAAAACTTGTACCCGYGCTGTACACGGGTGTGCATTCTGCCATCAAGTTGTGCACCTGGGATCCCAAATACCGAGGGAAAACCCTTTTTATCCCCTTAACCGTGTCTGTGTCATTATTAAAAACTGGCCTTTCAAGGCAACAACAGAAGGAATGCCACTGCCACCACAGCCTCTGTCAGGGCTGCASCTGAAAATTCAGCACACAGGCACTTTCTGTTTGACCGTGCTCCCCTCCAGACAGACCTTTGTTCAGGGGTTTCCAATGTTTTTTTATAAAAAAGTCTCATTGCCTGTGCCTGTGTCTGTTTGAGGCACATCTGCAAACACTGTGGACAAGGGAATAATTTTGGGATCCAGCAATCGCCACCTCGTTTGTCACMGTGGTGCCTGTGCTGCCCCCACAGCTCCTTCTGGCCCTCAGCTCTGAATAAATTTATTTTAAAAAAATGAGATTTTTCTTCAGAGCTCTTGCAATTCTCTTTATTTTTGAGGTTTATTTTTGAGATTGGGCCATCTGTTTTATGTAGAAGGAAGGGCTTAAGGAGAAAGGCGGCAACGTATGACTTTATAAAATACTTTCTTTACCTTTTTCAGTTTGTTTGACTGGTGATTCCTGCTCTTTCTATCTCTCATGATTTACCTTCATTAAATGCTTAAAAACTTCCATACAGGCCTCCTTCCTCTCTAAACATTGCATCTCTCTGCACTAAATGAAAACAGAAAAGCCTCCCAAGGTACAGTGTGAGCAAAGTGTACAAATGCAAACCCAGACAGAGGAAAGGATTAATTCCAGCCTGAAAGGTCCCTGCAAGCTAGGAAGGTGTGCTGGGAAGGTGTTCAGCACAGATAAGGATGGAGACCCAGGGAGACAAAGCCTGAAGTTTGGGATTTTTGAAGGATTTGTTGAAAAGGATGCCAGACAAAACAGTAAATAAAGATTCAGCTGGGCACGGCAGAGTCTGTTAGGCAGGTGTTATAGGGGAGCCCTGGTGTGGATCAGGAGAGGAGATGAAGGGGAATGGAAATAATCACAGCCTGCAAACAGCAGGAGGTGCTGAGACCATCAGAAAAGCTGGGCTGTGAGTCCCGGTCCCTGCATCCAAGCAGTGCAACAAGGATTAATTGCATCAAAACTTCAAAAGTCGTGTTGTTTTCACCCCTGCAAATAGAGTCCACTATTTAYTCTTGAATCCACTGATGGACAGGATTTTTTTTCRAAGACAGGAATGAAAAAWWTTTAMATTTTTAATTTTTAAAATCCCAATTCYGTCTCAAATCCACTTCTAAAACAAGAGAAGACTTTGAAAAGGTAGACTAATGAGCTAAAAATCTTGCTATTTCTACCCGAATTGAAGAAGTACTGTCTGGAAGCTTGGTTCTCTTGCTGTTTTCACATTTCACTTGGAAGCCCTTAGGGTTTCAAACTATAGCTCTGTGTAAGAGAAAATGAAAAATGTATCTGAATATATCTGTCATAAAAACAACAGGAATGCAGAGAAAAAAAAGAAAGGTGC
The DNA here is from genome assembly GCF_030028575.1 of Malurus melanocephalus. Taxonomy (NCBI): domain Eukaryota; kingdom Metazoa; phylum Chordata; class Aves; order Passeriformes; family Maluridae; genus Malurus; species Malurus melanocephalus. Next base: position 30,409 of record NW_026624001.1, on the reverse strand, counting down.
CTCTGGCTAAGAGAATCTGGAAAAATTGAGGAGAAARGCTACAGGGAGCTCTTTGAAAGGATTGGTACTGGTGTTCTCTGGAGCCCTGCGAAAGGGAGCACTGTATTTCTCTGGAAGGAAACAAAGAGAATTGCATATGTTGTGAAACAGTCTTAAAAATACTGTCCAGAGATTTGTACCTCCATTTTGAASTTTTTAACAGTCCACAAAAAATAATTTTAAAAAGAGAKAGAGRARAAGRWAATTAAAATCYTTAACTGTWCAAGGCTTTGTTTCAACATAAAYTTTTAAGTCTTTTCATTACTGCACTTAAGCTCCACACAGATGTGTGACCCCCCCAAATCCTGCCTGTTTTATCTCCTAATATAAAAAAGAAGGCCTAGTAATTTGCAAAGGGTTTTTGTTCCAGTTTAGAATATGATTCAGGACTCAGCATCTTCAGGTGCTCTCCTGTACAGGTCTTCTCCCTGCTACAGCAAAACTTTTAGGGTGAGATCTAAAATCCACTATTGTCACACCAAGCAGGACTTAGAGGTAACACACTCCAACAGCCTGATCCAAGTGATGCCTTAGGATTTTTAGTTTCTGCATTTCATGCATCTGTATTCTTATACTTCTCTATTATAGGTCTAAAAACTGCCATTCTTTCATCTTTAGACAAAACAATTCCTCTCTGAGCTGAATCCAAGGACACCTCAGAGCCCCAAAATATGGAAACAACAGCGATTTAGGGGGGAGCAAGTTTGGGGTGTTTGACATCATCACCTGTAAAGATCATTGGGAGGTTGAGGCCCAATATGTTAATAAGACAGAATTTATAAAGGGGAAGATCTCCTGACTCTGTGTCCATTTTGGGTGTAGCTCAGGAGGAGGCTTTGTCTGCCCTAATGTACCAGTGGGCCTGTTAGGCCTGGATTAAAGTTATTTATTCTCATTCTCTTAATGATTTTTAAGCAGCCCAAGAAAACCCTGCCCTCTCTCTTCTTGAGGCACTGAAGGGAAGTCTCCTAGTTTTCCATAGCAGGTTCATTCACCCGGAGCTGTACTTTTCCATACACTGACAAATGTCACCCTCTTGGCTGTGCTTGACTAAAAGCCACCTGCATATCTGACAGGTGCCCCCACCACAGTCTCCTGAAGAATCTGGCTTACTTGGTGTACTCAAATAACGTCTAAGCAGCACTGGCAGCCTTCCATTCACTCAGAGGAAGAATAGGACTCAGAGGCAATGGATACTTTTATTTTTTTGTCAGGTTTGCTGCAAAAGCACCTTCTTATGAAGTAGGTGATGCAAATTCTTATTCGTCCTGACCCTGAAAAGAATTGAAACCTACGTGTGTGGTATCTAATTTGCTATTGTTATAGATGTGGTTCTATGGTGAATGAAAAGATAGCACCACTCCTTCCTCCTGCTCAGGTAAAAAAAAGTTCAGGATGGAGGCTGTTCTGCAGAGGACCAAGAAAACAGAGGGGGTCTGTTTTATATGCTCAGAAACTTCATGAAAGAGGTGACCTGGTGTTGTGGGTTAAAAGTCTTCTCCTTTTGTTCCCTTTCTTTGGGAATTTTTTCTTTCCCATTTGTTGCTGGGATACATTAATTGCCGGTCATCCTTTTAATGGCTGGGTGATTAACGAAGACAACGATACCTATGCCACACCCTAACGGTCTGGCCAAGCGCTCGGAGAGAGTTTTCGTGTGGTGGGGGGGGATTTGCAGTTGTTTTGCTGCYTYGCTGAGAGAAGGAAGTCTGCCCGCTGGCTGCTCTGGAGAAAGCTGGCCTGCCTTTTTTTCTGCGGAGACCAGCACCCCTGCTCATTGGGTTCCTGCTTGCTGCACCRTGGTTTTCTCTCCTGTGCCTTGCYRGGGATCCCAGCTTCAGRGRTGAGCTCTGCTCCATCCCGTTTCGCAGCCGCAGGATTCCTGCTCATCTCTTTGCCGTCCTGGGTTTCTTACTGTCCAGAGGAGATCGGCATTTCTGCTGTGAGTTYTGCAGAGAAACTTTTCTCCATCCACCTCTGCCATTTTGTGTCAATCATTGGTGCCGCGGGAGAGCTGAACCAGCCGGGACCCGCGCCACCACGTCCCCTGCAGCCTCCGGAAAATCGTCGCACCCTCCCTGCCCAGCCGGGAGCCAACAGCATCCCTGCCAATGGGACTGTAACTGCACCAAAGGGGAGGCTGTGTCTCTGTAAGGCTGTCACTGGGTTTGGGGCTGTTCTGGTTGTTGCTATTGTTATTGTTACTTGTTTCACCCTGTTATACATATTAGTAAAAACTGTTATTCCCTTTTACCCATATTCTTGCCTGAAAGCCTGTGATTTTTTTCAAAGCTATAATAATTCGGAGGGAAGGGGGGGTCATATCCACCACTCCAAGGGGGGGGTCCCTGCCTTCATTGGCAAACACCTGTCTTTCAAACCAAGACACCTGGCAAAGGCACCTGGGACTGGGAGATGGGAGTGCTCYGGAGTAGAGGATGCTGAGGGTTTGCAGCACTGAGTGTCACAATGCTGAGGCCTTTCTTGCACTGCTTCAAATTCATATTAAGCAGCCATTAAGTGTTCATGGATACATAGTGAGTGTAAACTTAGGTGCTTTTGTTGCCTCAAGACCTTTAAAAGTTTTGTCATGAAACGCAGGATGACGGAACAATAAATAAAAGATAATCAGGATATCTGCTATGTATCTGCACTGCTATAATTTGCTTAGTGCAGCATCCCCTTATTGTTTGCTCAGSTTCTATATGAGTTTAATTTCAAATTGACATTTGGTCTTTTGTCTTTTTGTGGCAAAACAACTAGGATAGTATTTAATACAAATTTTCTGTTTAATCTATCATTTTAAAAACAGACCAGAGTTGAGTTCTGCAGTACTTTTTAAATAAAATAATGGTTTCACAAAATCATGTTAGCTTGAAGAAAACATTCATATTGTCATGTTAGTGTTTCCTCAGTGACATAATTAGGTTCCCAAAAACTTCTATAATTTATTATCTGTGGCAAGAGAGAAGAAACATCCCCTCTGATTATATGCCTGATAGATTAATGTTGTTAGCATTTCTTTTTCTCTTTACAGAGGCTTAGGGTTTGGTTT
>NW_026624001.1:14354-27305 GCF_030028575.1 Malurus melanocephalus | reverse complement strand
TTTTTGTAAGGGGTAGGGAGAAATAAAACACTCATCAAATGGGTGAGGAAAGGTAGGGAGAAATAAAACACTCATCAAATGGGTGAGGAAATTATTTTACACTTGCAATAATTGTGTCCTTATATTTATCACTTCCTCAAAGAAACTCCTTACAAAGAACTCCAAAATCTTTCTTAGCTGCAGATGGCATTTTTCACATTTACTGTTTCTAGGGTCCCATGTTAATGCTTTTTGGAAGCCTATTGCTCCACTGGTAATAGATTTTCTCACTCTCCCAAGTTATYTGACAGATAGTGGATAGCCAGTGATAAACTAACATACATATATGCTAGATGTGCTTGCTTGTGATTGAATTACCATTATCTGCATTTAAACTGTTTTCACACCCTGAATGTACACAAGGAAACAATCATTGATTACAGAACCTGAGATACCAGAGGTTGCAATGGATTCTCAGTCCAAAGATCTTTCTGAGCTGGCAGCTAATTTCACTTCTCTAGGATGATAAATATGGGAATTCAGCTGCCCAATTTCAGGTGAGTCAATAGGTGCTTGTGTCTTCCACACTTCACAGTCTCAGCTGAGTTTCTCACTAGGTGTTAGCTACTCAGATAATTTGGGGGCATGAGAAAACATATTGTCAATGACAAGAATATGGCGCTGAAAATTTGAAAGATTCTCAAAGAAATGTTCCTTTGGCAATTTCCCACAGCAGCCCAAGACCCTTAAAGTCACAGGTTTAATATTTTCTGCAGTCCTGGTGATACTCATCCAGAGCTTTTCCTTACTCACTCCTGTCTGCTTCTACCATGGCTCACTTTTGGAAAATATTGTTTCTGACCATTAAAAAGGTCTATTTATAGAAAAATCCTAGGTCTTGCTTTCCTATACAGCACTACACTGGCTTGCTGACAGGCTGGAGACTCTCAGGCCCACAAACAAAATTGCTTTTTTAAAACTTTGGTGTGGGAGAGGACATAATTTGTGTCATCAGAGTCTGCCCTATCACAGCCACCCTTCTTGGTGTTTACCAAAGATCCTTGTCTCTTTTCAGCTTTAGCACTGTCCAAGATCTGCTGTTTCAAAGACACTTCTGAGGAAGCTTTAAGAGCCTTTGTAATTTTCTCACTGACAGTTGTTGGTCAACTGCACCAGTTATTCACAGYGTGAATTCATCAGAGAGGCGTTAAGAACACTTGTATGGTTTGTGCTTTATTTTTTATTTAAATTTGCCTTGCCTTTTCTACCTTTTCCCCTACCACTTCCCCTTTTGTCAATTGCCAGCGTGTAAAGCTGTCTCTGTCACTCTGTGGCGTGTTTATCTGCTGCAGTGATAAAAGGATACACTCCCATCCTCTCAAACTGTCATCTGCTTAAAAGAAATGTCAGCAGTGCCAAAATCCATGATGCTCATCACATTCACACTTCAGGGCTACAATTAAATGGCTCGATWACAACCCACGTGGGTCAATTTTTTCATGCATTAGAACTAAGTGATGTTGAGTGTTGCAAATGGAAAATGCCTCTTACCAAGCACTCGACATAATCTCTTTCTGTTACCTTAGACATCTAGAAAGTGCACACATCTGACATTAGCTCACTGAAATACTCGCTGCAGGTCCAGGGAAATGTCAACCAGAAGAGCCACATTTGGGTTTTCCTACCAGTGCAGAGAGGTAATTCTCAGCTCAGCTGTTCTGGGAAGGATGGAGGTGGGTCTCAGAAATCCAGAGAGCAACAACTCAAGGTGCTGTTCTGAATCCAAAACGGGCCTCCTAAACCCAGATTATCTTTCAGCAAGTGAGTCACATAAAGCCCAAGAGAAGGTTGCTCCTTGATCAAATCCTCGGTGCCATGGGTCACTTCTGATGGAACAGCAGCCATCTCCATAAGGCTAATTTGGAAAAGGCAGGAGATCATTCTGTGGTGATGGCAGGGTGCTCCAGCTGCTGTAGATTAGACAAGTCACCTTCAGCACACATGGGCAGTAAAGAGAAAGTGGATGATGAAGCACTGCTAATTTGCAAAACACTTAACCTGCAGGTAATTATCATATATAGTGGCTCTAGGAGAGCAGCTCTGCTGCTGTGTGCTCTTACAAAACAGCAGAGCCGTGCTGGGGATCACCACAGGACTGCAGCTTCATCCAACTGGATTAGAAATGTAGGATGCTGTGTAGTTTTCCACAAACCTGCTTATTTAATTGGTGCTGCCAGAAAAGGTGGTACTCCTCATTTCCTGAAGAAGTTAGGGAAGCACAAAACAAAATAAAAGACCATTTCCTTTCCAGGCAAAGGKGATTTGTGCAAATATTRAGGGTGAATGGGTAGCACTGTTCTTTTTCTGTAGTTTTTGTTTGCTGCAGGAACCAAAGGCCATTAACTACAGATAAAATACACTTCCTATTACACAGCCAAGATTACTAATAGATCAGAAACTGCAAGTGTTCAGAAAGTTGTAATGATTAGATTTTTTTATAAATCTTTTCACTGAAGTGGCTGCTTTAATGAAGACCAAGTGGGCTACCTGAACCATAAATCAGYGTGGTTTATTTATTGTTTGAATTAAAACAAATAATTACAGAAAATAGGTAGTTCTTTTCCTGCTTTTACAAGGTGGTTAMAGAGTGTGCCCTCTGGCATTTCTGTTGCACTTCTGGTTTCTCCAATTTTCTGGTTTTCAGCTGAAGTGCTTTCTCTGTATACTAAAAATATGTAAGTGCAAGACACTTGTCTTAGCTCAAAGTCTCCCATATGGGGATTTTCTGAATTATGAAAGACCTGGAAATGAGCTTCAGGCTTGAGTTATGTGTTCACCAGCAGAAGACATTTATGAGAATTTTCCTTTCCTTTTTACTKCCCATTTGCACTACCTGCAGGCCTTTCTTCTTTCCTGCCCATCAACAGCCATTGTGGGAGAGCCAAGKAAATCACAGGTGCACTTTGGGTTCAGTGCAATAGAAAACACCACTCTCATAAATGCTGGGAAATGCTGGGAGCTGTCTTGACCAACTCCTTTGCAGGAAATCCTTCTCAAAGTGAGCACCTGCCACAGTGCAGGTGATACCCATTTCCATGTTTTTCTGGGGAAAGGGGGCATATTTCCAGAATCTGCCAYGTTACACGGATCTTGAGGGAACTGCAGCTCTGAGGATGGTTTTCTGAGCTGCAACAAGTCTCACCAGCTCCATCAAAATGTGATACCTGCAAGGGAAATATCACCAACAAAAAAAAATAAAAAAAAAATTAAAATAGTTTTGAGGACATCTCAGCTGTGGGGCAGAGTCTTTATGATACAGGTACAGGCCTGTCAGACATCATGGCTTTAACCAACATTCCCCAGCCCTTCAATTCACACAGCTCCTCACGCTTGGGGATTTGCCTCTATTTTACATTTTTTGTATCTCCAAATCTGTTGCTCCAAGCGTTTCTTCTGACACAAGGAAAATTGTTTTCTGAACGGTGATCAAGTGATGCTCCTGAAGGAAACGTGGTGATATTGCTCCTCCCTCTGTCAAAACAGATTCTGGGTGTAAATGTATCCTTTATATCACAAAAAAAAAAAAGAATTGCCACGAGTGGAATCACAAGAAATGTCATTTATACCAGGGAGGATAGCCTGCAGCTGTTCAGGGTTCCTGCATGAATCTTTTATTTGTTTGTGCTTGTTCCTTATTGTAGCGATGAGACAGAAATATTTGAGTCTTGCAGGCTGGAGGGCCTGGGATCATCATTAAACAGACACGAAGAWGTGGTGGCTGTGCCAGGTAATCACACTCGGGCTGAGCCTGGAAATCCCACCACATCTATTGAACACACAGAAGAATTTGGCAGCAGATTCTCAGGGTTTCACCAGAGGACTTGTGTTGTTTGTGCCATGTGAAGCTACATTTGGCTCTGTGATAATAAAACTTCTATTCTCTCATGGATGCTTGAGTGTTCATGTATTTATTTTCTTTCACGAGCTGCTTTGGCTGGCACATGACACCGAGGAAAAGAGTGGGGATTATTCATTCCCACAGCTCAGATGGGGAGCTGAAGTCACAGCTTTTTTGAGAGGGTGCACTGGGTTCAATGTCATCTGATAGAACTGAACCTCTTATCAGAGAATGGGACCCTGTCTGCTTCAATGTCAAAAGTGTAAAATCATTTCCCCCACCCCTATTTTTTAAACACTGCTGTGTAGCATTTGGTTTTATTTCTGTCATGTAGTTTATTAATTTTGGAGGCTTTGAACAGCAGAAAGTTGGTTCTTCTGCCAGTTTTGTATCAGTGCTATACGCTTGGCTAGAGCATTTCTGCTTGAGATTGAGGATCAGCCCACGTGGGCTTCAGCACAGCCCTGTCTGTGGCTCACCTGCAGCTTTGAGTACCAGGCTGGAAAAGGGTCTGTGTCTATAAATTTTCTTTTGTGCTTTCCAAATCATCCTCTGGAGTGAAGTGTAGTGAAAAACCTCCTCGCTTGGTAAAAAGGATTGATCTCTTGGTGACTCACGCTTTTTACAGCAAGAGATGGAAACTTGAGATTTCATCTGTAGTCTAGCAGATAAGTATCTAGGAGAAAAAAAACCCTGGACTCCAGCAGGTCTCTRGCAGAATATGAGATACTGCTGCTGCAAACTCTCAAAAAATGTGTCAGGGTGGCCATGGCTGCTTTGCAGCCTCTCCAAATCTGATCCCTGACCACTTTGGTGCTGACTCCAGTAGCTCCAGCACCACTCCGAGGGATTTATTAAGTGCCAAGATCAGAAAGGATATTACAGGACTTGCATGGCAAAAGAGATCCACCTCATGAGCCTCTCTCATGACAAAGGCATCAAGTTCAACTGACAATAAAGGAAGGTGTAAGCACAAGCAGAAGGGAAACAAAAGTGTTTGGCAGGAGAAGACATACTGGTCAGACCAAAAGTTAGCTATAAATGAGGAACARCAGTCAGCTGGAATAATGKAGCAGAAAAAAATTGAAAAGTCAAAATCAACAGGCAGCAAGGAGTCAATCAGCTGATACCAGCAAAGACCACATAGGACTGAGAATGATGGCCAGTGASTATCTCTTCAGTGGTTTTATCCAAAGACTCTTATTCTCTACTCTTGGCCTACTTTCCATCTCTTTATTCAGTCAAATATGAACAAGACAAGATATATTTTTCTTTATTTATCTCTTGTCCATGATTCCAGTAAACCTCCCARCAGCTTTCAATTTTGATGGGCCCAGAGCTGAGGAAACACTTCCAAGGTGTTCTAAACAAGCTGTGGTCAGACTTGCTCTGAACTCTGACTTCAGTCTGCAATTCCCTGCCTGGTGAATTATTGCCTCCCCCATGTTAACATTCAGATTTTATCACTGTACCACCATATAACAATGCCATAAACATTTACGCTCATTTTGAAGTCAAGAAAGGGCAGTGGCAATTTGCCACTGCAATAATGTTTGTGAAGCATTCATGAAAAATGACAGGCAGGGAAACAAGAATAATTGGAGCTAATGGAGACAAAAATCCACAGTTATAAAGATATATGGCACTTTAGAAAATTGATTTAGTACCTCTAGCAGAAAGCAAAAGGGAGAGCACATGATATCCAGTCACTCACAATGTACTTATCATGAGTTTTCCTGATTGAATTGGTATCAGTACAAATCAGCAAAGTAATACAATTGATACCAATTATGGTCTATTGATACAAAGCCAGTGTAAGATCAGAATCAGTTTGAAGATATGGATTTGACTTAGTTTGCTGCATGATTCTTGGTAACATATAAAATATTACCAAAGATTTTTTAAATCTACATATGGCTTAAAACAATGTCAAATGTGCAGCATTTTGCAGTTCTGGTATCAGGACCTTATAAACCAGAAAATTTGCTGTAGTGTTTTCTGTAAGACAGTCAYACACCCTAGGTTATCAGTTTGCTTTCCTTTGGAAAGTGCCGTACTTAGCATTCACTAAGGATCACTTGTGGGCTGTTTTTTAAAGAGGGAACTATCCCTGCACTTGATTTTTCCAAGAAAAGCTGAATTTCTTGATATACAACAGAAACTTGGAAAATATTTAATGTGAACATTGATGTTTAGGTATCTAATTAAGACATAAATCAGAATGTGGTTTGAGAAATTACCTAGTACATATCCAGTTGATATCATWTGTTGAACTCACTTTGCTCTCTACTCTTCAGCCAGATTTTACCTGTGGGAGCAGAACACACAATGCCATTTCTGCAAAATTCTATCCTTAGATGTAAATCTAGTTGTTTCATTTCACATACTTGGACATTATGACTATTTACTTTTTARCCAGTCTTTCTTAGTCTGGGTGTTGCTAAATATTACATCATAYGTRATCTGGYGTYTAACCTGTGATCATTAACTTAATTWATGTAACATACGGCTRAATTAGACGACTATTTCCMAAGCAATTCTTCCCATATGGTGCAATGGCCAGGAGGTTGATAATTCAAAYATTTTTTCATTACATTGAGGCATTGCCTCTGTCAGAATAGTTCTCCAGCCTTTCGCTGAAATTCCCCGAGGAGTAACAAGASGATTTATTGGCTGATAATAATGGATATCATGACTGGTATCCCTTGAGAATTCAAAATCTGACACACACAACAAATTTCCTCCACTTGGGAAAATAAAAGTGATTTGTCTAAGCACGTTGACTTTGTAACTGTGTGACTTTGGGGCATGCCCTTGTCATTTTTTGAGTGGAAGCAGAGAATGCTGTTGAGCTTGGAGTTCAATAAGAAWTTTTTGCATGTGCATATCACTTCTCCCGTGGAATTTTTAAAAGATTGCACTTGCTTTTGGTGATTTACAGCAGGATTGTTTGATTCCTTTTTCAAATGTCTCTCAGAARATGTTTTTCTGTGTCCTTCTTGCAGAGGAAATACATCTTAAACTAAACATGCCTCACAGGGAGATTCGCCTTCTCTAATGGTTTGTCTTCTGCTTCCAGTAATAGTAAAAAACAATAAAAGGAAATTGGGAAGAAAGACAGCTTTTTGGTCTTCTAGCCCTCCAAACCCACTAAATTCACTCCACAGATTTAGGAGAACAATTATTTGAGGAAAATATATATAAATCCACTAATCATCCGCAACTCGTACATTTGAAGGCAACACATTTCTTTTGACTGGGGGTGCTGGTGAACAACATGAGCTGAACATGAACCAGGTGTACCCAGGTGGCCAAGAAGGCCAATGGCAGCTGGCCTGGATCAGGAATAGTGTGGCCAGCAGGACCAGGGCAGTGATTGCCCCCTGTACTCGGTTTCAGTTCGATAAAATAGGAAAAATACCTTCATAAAAAAGGGTTGCCAACCATCAAAACGGGCTGCCCAGGGAAATGGTTGAGTCACCATCCCTAAAGGTATTTAAAAGATAAGTAGATGTTGCACTTGAAGGTGTGGTTTCATGGTGGACTTGGCATTGCTAGAGTTAATGGTTGGACTCAATGATTTTAGAGGTCTTTTCCGTCCTAAATTGTTCTGTGATTCTGTAATCAGGACGTGGACCTTAGTGGCAGGCAGCCTTTGAATACTTCCCCATTCTTCAATATYCCTCCTATTCATTCCTCTCAATTTTTGATAAGAAACTATAGAACATAACATTRCAAGTCTGTAATTACCTACTCAGATTCCTTTTTAGCTTCCCTAACGAGGTAACCATTTCTCTGCTGTCACAATTAGCTGATTTTCCTCCATAGGTCATGTGTGCTGATGGAGGACATTGTTCTTTGCGTTGGCACTTTTGAGCAATACCCAAACAATGACTTTCCATTTAGACCCTACTGCCCCAAATTCAATTCTTTCCCAGAAAACTGGAGGATTTTAGAGAAGAAACATAGGTCAGTAGGCAATTTAAAATCCATTTGTGCAACTTAAACTGTACGGAAACTTAAAAATCAATAAATTAATGGCATTCAAAGGTCAATTTTTAAACAGAAATTGGTATTAACCTATTCTTATGGTCATTGGCTGTGCATGCAAGAAGGAATAACTGGTACAATAGCACTTGAAAAATGAAAGTGTGTTTATCTCTTTATGTAATGCAAATATAATAACTTACCCAAAATGATTGATTAGCATGATGGAGCCCAGAGTGGGTGTCTAAAAGATGATGGATTTACAAAATTTGAAACTGAGAACAATTTTCATGTTCATTTAACTTTTTCTTTAAAGTATTTAAAATGACTATTAAAAACTAAATCAAGGGGAATTGTCAGGRCTCAGTTGAATGATGCTCACTCAACACAGATTATCTGTCACCGGGCTACAGGTTATTTGTTGAACTAATGAGCTAAAACATGAGCTAATCAAAAATAATATAAACCCAAAAGCGATCATAAAAGAAGCTGATAGGAGTATGACAGACAAACCACTCTGAGGGAACAAAATAAGCATGACCAACGTGTACTAGGCATCAAGGGGGTTTGGCAGCACAATTTGTCATTGCATTTCTGTTTCTCACAGATATTCATAATTAATGGTAAGCCATTTTCTGCTCCTTGAGTCTCTGGATAGCAAGTAAAAGCTCCGATAAAAATCTTCAAATTAAATAGAATTGGATTTAGCCAGTACAAATCAGATTTAAGGGGATATAATCATCGTTGCTGTGTTCCCRTTACAGTCGGTGATGCCACTGGAGCAGTAAAAGTGCCAGTAGGATATAGCAGGCRCATAAAGCAATGGAAGAAAGCAATCAATTCCCAAAAGTTCCCGCTGCATGTCCCATAAACCAGCAGTCTGCTGCTGCTGCTGCCCTTTCTCCGTGTGCCTGTCCAAGGAGGGCATGACCACCATGGAAATGTCGGCGAAGGGAAGACTCAGATCACTCAATATGAGTTATAAGCGAACTTCGATTTATTGCAAACAATGTCTAAGTTTTGTAACATACATAATTAGCTCATACATATTCTGTAATACGTATATTTTTGTATTTGCTTGGGAAAATACTGGGAAAGCAATATATTTGCTTGGGAAAATACTGGGAAAGCTGCTTGGGAAAGCAAAGGTGTATGTTGGAAGCAGGAGCAGCAGGAGTTGGAAAGGCAAAAATGAACAGATCACCACTGAAGGGTTTGACAAAGAGACATCACAGCATTATCCACGTCCTGCATGTCAACTCCACCTTTAATGATTCATTTGCCAAATTTCCCTTATCTACTTCTACTTTTTCCCAAGGCTAACTGTCAGAGCAACCATTTGTCAGGGCGATGGGAGAGACACAGAAACGACCTCATGGATCTGGTAGAACACACACTCTCAGATTTATTGCACACACGGGAGAGTTTTTATAACCAGACTTTCCAACGGTAACAACTTTCAAACCCAACGCTTTTTCCAACGAGAATAACAGTAACTTAACGTTCATGAACTCCTACTAACGATATGTAGTGCCTTATATGGCAACTCTGCCGTTGCAGGTCGCGCGTGCTGACTCCCCTTTGACATTTAGATACATTAGTGGTTTTCATGGCCACGAGGGTACATGGGACTGGGCCCCACTGGAACCATTACTGCACCTGCCGGCTGTTGGCCAACGATGGCCAGCGGTTCAGACCATTCCAGAATGTTCACGGGCCTTCTCTCCCTTAGCCAGGCCTTAGATAGGCCTACCACATCTAACTAACACAAACACCTCGTAGGGAGTTTCCAGAAGCTTAAAAACATGATGTCCTTGCATTGCCTTCCCATCGCCTCAGAAGGATGGTTCACACAATTTCAGCAATTATTCTATCTGAGCGCTACACCTGCATTCCTTCATCTCACCAAGCTGTAAAATGTCTACRTGACCCTTCTCAGCTTAGCCTGCCTTCCACATGGAAAGAAGGAGCTCTAGGGTTTTTTTTTTTTTTTTGGCTTAGGAAAGAGGCAGATAAGGGCTGAGGTCTCAGGAGCAGAGAGATAGGCACCATTTCTGTAACATGTGGGAGAAGGGGGCCGCACAAGCCCTGATTCTGAAACTCAGGCAATCATTGTGTATGACTGAGGCCTGAGAAAAGAAAAGGAGTGTTGACAGCCTACATAGAAGAAGAATGCTGCATCCTTGAGAAAAGCAGATTAGAATGCAAAATTGATAATGCAAGTGGCTGAAAATTATAAACATTACTAATACTGTAGCTTTTGCAAGCTCACCAATTATGTTCTGATTACTAATTAAACAGCTGTCTCTTGACCAATATATATTTAACACAAATGTGTTCTCTAGTTACTAAAGTAGATAAAAGAAGCTTGTCCCACAATAAAGTTCTTCTTTCTTTCTGTTTTTTCACCCACTTTTGTGGGTTTTATATCTATTCTTTTCTGTYGCTGTTTGGCCAGCAGCGACAGTAACAGGGTAAAGTTTCCCACTCCCTGTCAGACCCAAGGTCAGGCACTGCAGTCTTGGGGGATCTTCAACAACCCAGAGTTGAGGTTGAGTCAATGCTGACCTTGAGTCTAAAGGTTCCAGGCAGATCTCGCTCAAGGCYCACTGCATATATTCATGTCAGGAAAAAAGTAAACAAATGGCATCCCAGGATGGTTTAGGAGACTGAAAATGGCTGTTTTCTTTTATCTGATAAAGTTCTTGATAAACTAGGTGAGCCCTAGCAACCAATAATACCTAGAGGACATTTGCAAATTGCTGTCCTGAACAGGTCTGTTAATACATAATTGAGTAGATCCACTATCTTTTCTCATTTGACCTTTTGTGGCAAAATTGCCAATTTTTTCAGGGATACTTTGGTTGTTTTTTATTTTCTTAAAATTTCTCAAAACTGAGCATAAATACTTCATTTTAGCTGGGCACAGAAAGAACATAAAATGTCCATTTTTCTGGAAAAACAGCACTAGAAAATAACTTTGAAGMGGGTATGGAGAAAGCAATAAAAATAAATATTTCAATAGCTTTTGAACTTCTTTTTTGCACCTTTTACACTTTAAGTTTTGAGGTTTTTTTTCAATCATGTCATCACCTCAACAAGAATCTTAATAAATATTGTAGTTTTTAATTTTGTTATCAAAGGCAGTACTTCTCAAACAATTCTCTGTCAGATGAGGTTCTTATTTGGCAGAAAAAATAAGATATCAACTGATTTCTAAAAGCGTTTGATCTAATACTATTTGCTTAAAATACTAGCATTACTTAAAACAAAATGTATCCTTTTGTAAATGGATAGTTAAACTGACTGAATGATACATATCAAATTACAGGATTAACAGAAAAAAGTCAACTCCCAAAACGATTGTCAACAGTCAAATCACCCAAAAAACTGCTTTTAGCTTGGTACTTTTTAATCTCACCTATGCCATGGAAGAAAGTAGGAATCATGGCTGGTACAGTTTTCAGATGGCACAAWTTTTACCAGATTGGGAAATAATTACGAGCAGAAGTCAATTCTACAGGATGATTTGTATCTCTTGTTATTTTGGGTCCACATCAGTGGAAATCTTCCATAAAGATGAGTTTAGGACCTGTGGAAACATCTATTGGGCTTCACAACTAAGGTATCAAAGCCTTAGGAAAGCTTTGAGGATTTCAGTGAATCTGTCTTGAAAGTAAGATTGTATTATGTGCAATAAATATGGTGTGGAATATACACTGAGCAACAAAGGGAAAACAAAATGCTGAATGATTGCTCTGCAGTGTGTTTTATCTGAATGAGACAGAAAACCTGTGAAGGACTAGTTGGTTCCTTCACCATGGTTTTATGGTTTAAACCTATTGTAGGTGGTAAATTATGAAAGAATTAATGTGTGCATATCCTCAWGAGTAAGACCTCATGTCTCTCTGACTAACAAAGCTTAAAATATTKATTAATCACAACTATTTTTACCACTGTCATAGGCTAGTAAAGGGTCTCAGCAGTCTACTTTACCAACCTGCAGGTATAGATCCTGATCTGATACCTGGAGTTCATTATTCTTTACTGTTCTGCATAAAACATTTTAAACTTTTACTCATAAAAAGGAAACCACTGCATTTAATGCAGGTAACTGTCCTTGGCATGCAAAGCAAATCAGTCATGAACATTATATCCACAGAAAATTACTGGCTGAATTAGTAGGTGGATATTTGCAACAAAAGTATTGATTCAAGCAAAGTATGGTTTTCAAATGATTCATTAGCCAGCAACTGTGACGAAAATGTAAACTCTATAAATTAAAATATTACCTARTAGAAGAGCATGCCTGTGTATTTGCAGATTTCTTTCTGCACTCAAACCCTTTCTTCTTCAGCAGGGAGAAGTTATTTTAATTGAAGCAATAAAACATATCATAACCAATTTCTGAATTATGAGTCATATGGAAGCGAAAGCTATATTGAGGTTTCAAGAAGAGAGAAGGGAAAATAAAAAATAAACCAAGTCCCATTTAACAGGAGCAAAATAGAAGTGCTAATGCTGAAAAACCAGATTTGCCTTTATTTTTAAGATAAATCTAGCATTTAAAGTTTTCTTCACAGTCTACTATTGTCAGAAAGAAGAGGAATAACCTGATCAAGCAGRAGAAGTGACCCTTACTGAATTTGAATTAGTTTTGGGAGTAGATTCTAGATAAACAAATAGAAATATGCCAAGAAGTTGAGTTGAAAGACTTAGATGACCTGTTTGTTTGTCTTGGGTGTCCAAAATATACAAGAGAYGTGACCAATCTGGAAAGATATTTGAAATGTATCATTCACAGCATGATCTGTGCTGCTAATTTTTTTATCTGTCCCTGCCCCACTCTTAACAAAACATCTAAGAGTAAAATTTGCTTGCATTTGTTCAACACCAAAGATGCTTTTATGCATCATCTAAGCAGCACAGAGGAAAGTAAACAGATGAAACTCTAGGGAGGATGAGGCATGGATTTATAGAAAGCCACATAGAATTCAACAGTTTGCTTTGAGACCTCATGTTGTTAAAAAAAAAAATGAGGCAACATATATCTTTATTACTAAGTCACATTTAAAAACTACCATGCT
>NW_026624001.1:0-14076 GCF_030028575.1 Malurus melanocephalus | reverse complement strand
CAAACAAACCCAAACCCACAGAAAACTTGTGTGCATGAGTGTGGTTTTTGTGCCCATCTCTGSCTCTGCCCAAGGGGGAAATCTCCACGAGATGTGCAGGCAGCATCCCTGGAAATCTCTCACACTGCTGGTAAAAACTCAGTTAGAAAACTTGTGCCCATAATGGGTCTGAAATCTGATGTCACATCAATTTTTACTGCTCATTGTCAGCTTTGCTAAATTTTGTTGATGAAGGAGGGACAAGGAAATTGCCCCTTTGCTGCTTGAGAAAGCAAAGGTGTGTGTTGGAAGCAGGAGCAGCAGGAGTTGGAAAAGCAAAAATGAGCAGATCACCATTGAAGGRTTTGACAAAGAGACATCACAGAGCTCCGTAAATGCCATTAATAATTTAGCTCAAAGTGCCTAAGCAATTTTAAAATGGTCCATGGTCACTCAAGATCTAGATTGAGGGATTTTTGTGGGGTTGGGGTGTTGTTACAATCATATCCTGGAAGCAAGCTTGAGCCAACTGCCCTGGTAAGCAAGGCCTTAGAAAATCTGTACAGAACAAAATGAAAATGTTTTTTCCGAGATGAAAAACACAAGCACACTTTGAGGCAAGGAAATTCTTCAGTGTCATTGCCATGCAGGTCTGTTCAGCTCCTGAGACAGACTTTGCTGTGTGAATGTTTTCTGTGTTTTCTTCCTCTCCACTGAATGCATCAAAATTGGGTTAAAAGCATCATGTTTTGACCAACAAGCTCAACAGAACAGGAAACTATTGCCCTCTGTGCAACATTAAATTACAGACATCAGAAGCTGTAAATACTGTAGTGCCACAATAAAGCTGCCAATGCCAGGTTGTGGGGAAGCTCTTAATCCTTTCAAAACTAGAGAGAAAGAGGTCACCACTTCAACAGTCAGAGAAATGTGAGAGGTGCATCATAAGATAGGAATATTTACAATATTTCAGGAGGTAAATAATAGAAAATTTATCTCAGATTTTCTATTGTCTTCTTTGCTCATTTTTTTGGCACATGCATGCACGGCATTGGGCAGTAAATGAACATTCATTATGGTTGTCAAAGTTAAAATGCCTCATAATAAAATGACCTATAAAACTCTTCTTTTCCCTTTTTATATTCATCACTGTATTTTTTCACCTCATTGATGAATATTTCACCCTCATTGATGAATAACATGTTAATAAACTAATAATTTTCATCATCAAAGTAATAGTATAAGYATATATAATTTGATTTTTTACATACATGTATGCAGAGCTATTTGGRAATATGCTGTCTGATTAAATATTAACTAGAGTTTAAGATTATATTTATCCTATTTTTTTTTCCTTTGAAAATGCCCTGATCCAATTTGAACAAGGTTTGTTTGTGTTCATGTCCTCACCCATACCCCTCCAAAAAAAACCCTAAACAGCCCACCAAATAAAAAAACAACAAAAAACAACTAACAGACCACAAAAAAACCACCTTAAAAAAAAGACACAAAAACCAACCAAAAAACAACTAAACCCCCCAAACCTTAAAAAAAATAAACAAATAAAGCATTCCCCACCCCTGCTTCCCCCAAAAACACCCAACCAAACAAACAGAAAAATTCTGCAGAAAAACAACATCTGATATGAAATGTTGTAACTTTTCTTGAAATGAACCATTACTTAATAAACTCAATTCTCTACAGAGTGATGGCAAGCCTTAAAATATGCATGAATGCTCCGTTGCTTGTATTGGATTTTGCTGGGATGTGAAATATGGGATGTGAAATATGGGATGTGAAATATCYTTCCACTTCCTCCTGCCACTGCCCATTAGGAAGCACGGTTAAAATGCTGTTGCTGACACTCTTGGATTTGAAATATTCAGACATTTAAGAATGCAGAGAGCTGTTTCCCTGAGCTCTGGAAATGCTTCTCTGTATCAGATGATACATTGCTATCACTATAGACTGCAAAATTACTTGTAAATTGCAATTTGGTATTTCACTTTAATRGCAAAAAGGAAACCCCAGCCCAGGATCAGGCAAACCCCCTTGGGCATACTGAGCCAAGAAGGATTTTTCTTAAAATGGAAAAGACATTTGATTGCAAATTCCCAAAAGACATTAAAGTATTCATGACCAGTTCTRCCACAGTATTTCCCACAGAGAGTCTTTTACACATGAAGAATATGCATAATGCAAATATATTTTTTCCCTTATTGYCTGGGCCTTCCCATTTACTAAATTTAGAACACAAGACTTATGTCYTTTTGTGCAACAGAAATAATTACTGCAGCTTCTGGTTAGAGTGCTGTGGTGTTTTCTGRCTGTAAACTCATCTGAATTCCTTGCATTTCTCTGCTTGATGCTTGATTTAATCAAGTTGATCACTTGGATTGTAGAAGAGTAAAAAGTAGAGACAGATCCAGGCAGAAAAATATTCATTAACTGGGCTCAAATGTGAATGCTAAGGGATGGTTAAGCCCTAAAGTTAGAATCAGCCAAATTTTCTGGAAGTGTTTTTCTAATACCATTTCAGGGTTTTTTGGTACCGTGGTATTTCCCTTGCTGAGCAGCAGCTTTGAGGATGAATTGCAGAATGATTTTCACCTTCTAAGGAGCATCTGCACTCAGAATTGTGAATAGTCATCATCCACCGAGGTAAACCAAAGCAAGTTGCCACATTATTTACAAGATACGAAGCAAAATATGCAATTTAGTCACTATAAAGTTCTCTTAACCTGAGCTCCTGTTTCTCTGTATGTGATGCCACAGGCACTAAGTTTAGCAATAACATTTCCATGCCTGTATAAGGAAAAAAAATAGTTGTTTTTTTTTTTCCCCAAGCCTTGAAATGATAGTTGGAAAAAAGGACAGGGATTTAATGAGAGACTGAATTCTTCTCAGAGGTTATGAAGTTCAATACAAATCCGTATGCTTTTAAATAACTTTCTGAGCCTGCCAAAAACTTTGAAGACCTGAGGATCACTGAATATACACAGGTGTCAGCAGCTGTTTGGTGGTGTGTGAGCATGATATTGATTATGCAGCATGATATCAATGTATTTTCGAGTAGGTCAGAGCTCAGAAACCATCAATGTGGTTTTGAGTATGGAATGTGCTTTTATTAAAACCAACAGATGGAACTGTGTCCTTCCCTTCTGCCAACAGGGAATTCCAGTGCCTGAACAGCCTCAGGACCATGTGGGTCCTTGCCTGTTTGCAGCTTGTAAGATTAATTCCTCCCCAGATTTCAGAAAGGTCTGATGTCTGTGGTGATGAAATGCAATACACAGGATACATCTGGCAAATTCATGACATGATAAAAACCCTTGCACAATGCATCCTCTTCTTTTGTCAATGATTTTTCAGAGTCAAGAGATACAGTCATGGCAAAAACCCCAACATTTATGAGCTTACAYTAAACAACAACCAAGAATGAAATACAGAAGACAGAAACTGAAGCACGGTGTTCCACACCATACCCTTAGTCTCAAGAAAATACTATAATTTTACACCAGCAGCTTAGACCAAACAACTGAAAACAATCCAAAGCAATATGCATAGCTTCCCAGGATTTTAAATTATTCACTTTGGTGTTGAAATAAGGTAGTTTTTTTTTTTATCCCTGGCCAGAAATCACCATGTTTTCATCCCATTTTGGGAACAAGCAAAGCCAAATCCCAGCCCCACTGTAGTCCTTGGGTTTATAGTTGATGAAGTTGGGACTGCAATAGGAAATTTTGCTGCTGATGGAAATTGTGTAAGGGGCCCAGATCCCAGGATTCCTTTCTCACACTGTGCAGAAAACTTCAGGGTTTATTCCAGCATAAAAAAGCAACTGAGATTAAACACCATTAACTCTGTGTTTAAGGGCTGCTCTGTTTATTCCTCGTCTTCTCACACCAAAAATAAAAAAAAACATCAAAGTGCTAGTTTTTCAAAGAATTAAATTAATGAAAAGAAAATAAGTATGTGATCTCTTGAAGGACCATAAATATCATTGGCTTCCAAAGCTTTTTAAAGAAATATGTGTACTTACTGTTTTTAAATCAACATAAATAAATCAGCAATCCAGAAAAATGGATTACTTATGACATTTATTTTCCATTGTGTATTTAAGCCCTTAGGAACATCCATTTTTTGTGTTCAGACCTTGTCGGTTCTTTGCAACTCTTTTTCTAATTTCTTTAAGACCATGTTTCCACAGGCACGGAGCTATTCTGCAAAAAATGATAAATTGTCCTGTTAGAAATATTCCAAAACTCTATTCTTCATGTCTATCTATAGCACTGCAGTGCATGCTTCTTGGAAGCATTAATAGCTGCATTTCATTTTACTATATAAATATTTAAAGTTTGTAATTTCTCTGTTGCTGACACAGCCAGTGCCAATGCAATGCCATGTTTCATTATCAGTTCCTAGTATACACATAATCTTGTCCAATAAATATAGCATGATATATTTTGAATATTTGAATAGCCAAGTGCATTCATATTGCTTTCAGCCATGACCTGCTTGCAAATTCCCATTTAAGAAGCACAGCCACATGGAACAATAACCTGCAAGGTTTGTGCCAATATATTTTCATTAGTCAGTGACACTTTAGCTGAAAGAAAAAAAATAAAAATTGAAGTGCATCCATGAGAAATAAGTCARCTTAGCTCCTGGATCCCCACATTGGGATGAGCCACATTCAGGACCCATATGGTTATTGTTTCAAAGCTGTAGGTGCACAGTTCAGATTTAATCTGCCCATGTCCAGTCCTTCTTCAATGATTTGAACAATCTCTTTCTCCACAAGAGTTTCCTTGTGTGTGAATATCCAGGAGGAGTGATCGCTCTCTCAGCTATTCTGGGAAATCAGTCCCAGTTAATGAGCTCAGATTTTGAACAGGCTCTGAATTTTCTATTATTCTGCACCTCTCTGAAAGCTGCAAGGTGTTTTATCAAAAGTGAAGATAATTTGGAGGATGTCTTTCCTTTCATGTCAGATAACAGAAAATGTAATTTGAGTTAATAGGAGCACTTTGTGAGACTRCTGCTGCTGCATAAGTGCATTCAGAACTGCTGAATTCCTCTGGAGTAACACAATATTATGTGGGGTGTACCCAGGCTCTAACACATTTTTTGTCCATATGCATAATTTTTTTTACATTTTTTTTTTTTCTGAAATATGTGGACGTAGAGCAGCCCAAGCAGAGTTACCCTGTGGTAGCTCTGACTGAACATCATGGATTCCTTCATGSCCATCTGCAGTTCAGTCTGACAATTTCAGAAGATTTCAGAAGATAAAATATGATTCACTGGAACYATTAGAGACCTGTAAAAATGGATATTTGTAGATCTGCTCCCTAGAGCCTGGGTGAAACATCTCAGTACCTAAACTGTCCCTCCAGGGTGGTTTTTCCAAATTTCTATTTACCTGCTACGTGTTTTGGTCTCCACCATTGCTGATTAGCTTCAGTTTATTCTTTTTTTTTTGCCATATTAAGTAGTTCTGGATTATGGACAATGCAAGGGTTAATTGCCCTAGGAAACATTTGCAAATATATTTGGCTGCCAAGCTGGAAATTCAGAAGAGTCCAGATTTACAGAACTAGATCCTACTCAGCCACCCCATGGGCTCAGATAGGGGCATTTCCTACCTTCATAAATGTCTCCCACTTGCCTTACATGAAACAAGCCACACCCCAGGAGATGAGCTATAAATGAGGCTTTCTTCAGTGATRTATTTGAACATCTGCAGCACTGGACCCAACTGGAAATACAGGGAGTCAGGTGTTCCCATGGTTCATGGTGAGAGACCAAGTAAAACTGGGATGTGGGATAGCCAGGCCCATATTACTCTGACTTAACTTAAGACTGAATTCTGTATATTGCATGGAGGAGAAAAAAAAAATCCATTCTCTTAGGTGAAATCTCTGGTATCCTTTTTACTGCTGGSTTTTGTGCAAGAAAGGAACTATGTAGGGCAGGCACCAGGTCTTCAGGGGGAATCCATGACTTTACATACAAAGAAAGAAATAAACAGCTTCCCCAGCACTGAAGAAGTCCTTCTAARGGAAGAGATTTCTAAGTCTAATATTTATATATAAAATTCTTAAGTKCTTCAATCTCCTTTAGCACTGAAGTAGAAACGGGTCCAAAATATTAGGTCTGCAGATAAATTTACAGYGCTGAGCAGTATTATATAAAACTACCCCTTGCAGTTCTATAGTACGCACAATTTTTTTTCTTTTTTTTGAAACTTTATGTTGCAAAAACACATGAAGACCTGCAAAACTACAGACTATCTTACAAAAAACAAACTAAAAAGGGGAAGACACATCTTTTCCACCACACAGCTCATCAGTCAACACACACAGATGCATAAAAAACATTTGCCCCACAGAGCTCTCTTCCACTGCTTGACCATAATTTGGTTCTTGGAGATTAAGATTCAGTTCCATTCTCCTCTGAAACTAATTGGTCTCTTAGAATTATATTTAAATATTTCTGGRCTTTACTGGGCAGTCTGGTGAATAACCAGATAGGGGGTGACAATTTCTTCTATCAAGAATCATTGTGAATTCTGCTTAGATACACTAAAATTAAAGAAGAAACCCCTCAAAATTGTATTAAGATATCTTTAAAGTAAGTTTCAGTTTATCATACATTTTTTTTTATTTAAAGCCCAAATTAGTCAGGAGTTGTCCTCTAAATTATCTTTTAAAGGTTCTATTTATTCTTTCTTTGGAGAAAATATGTGTGCATGCACCTTCCATCCATAGGAAGATAAGTTTTTCCGYCCCAAGGAGCAGCCTGAGGGCTTGACCTCTTGCTGGATGAATGCATATGCAGCCAATGATGAATTAGGCATGAGGTGCAGATGAAGGGAAACACAGTGGAGAAGGTGGTGAGGAATAAAAGATGTGGAAATATCAAAAAGGCAGCTCAACAGTATGGTAGAAAAAGAAGCAGAGGGCTTAATTTCAGCCTAGCCCAGGTAGTTTTTGTTTTCACATGTTGGGCATTTCAGCTGGTTTAAATATTTATTGGTTATAGCACTTGATTTTCTTTTTCTTCCCAATGAAATGAYACAAAGAAGAACTGACCTTTAAACTTCTCTTCTTTTTGGCTGTTTGTCTTGAAGGCAGGAGGATCTTACAGATCTCTGCATCATCTTGAAATCATCCACAGTAGCACCATTTTAATGATGTCTGTGAATGTATGGGACTTATTTAATGGGGAAAAACCCTGATTTCTGTAGCCATGMAAGCTTTCCAGGTGCAGTCTGAAAGGAGTAAAGGTCTTTACTTTCTGACCTTTACTTTTAAGGTCAGAAGGTCTCCTTCTGACACTTAGCAGAGCATTGGTTGTGGTTATTATGGTACCCTGGTCAACCCTGGGGATCACAACTGCTCCTCTTAACATGTCTAATGAAGAGCAGATGGCAAAATTTACATGGCAGTCTCAATCAAAGAAAAGAAAAAAACACTGAATTTCCAGAATTAATTTGMTGGTCACAGTGATACAGGGCTCCTATACAGTCTGGGAATGAGCTTTTCCAGAACAGACTTTATAGCTGCTGGAGCTGATTTTGCACTGAAAGGCAGTTTCTGAATTATGTGGGATTGCCCTTACAGACTTAAATGGTCTTTGGATCAGGTCCATCATGAATTATTGCTTAATATTGTCCACAGTCATGATAAAAAAAAATTAGATAAAAACTCCAAGGAAGAAAGGAAGATAAGTTGCAAACTTCTGTCCCGTGATATCCCTTTACAAAATTCCCTGATTAACAAATAGCATTGATTCGGATTGCAACCAATCACAGTCTGATCAAACCTGTAATTCATAAACCCAGATCTTCTTGTGTTGCTTTTCAAAMCTGAGGTTCCAATTTTTATGGGGCAGAGATAATGAAGAGGTGCAACCTAGACTGTGTACTAGAATTGGTTGTGTTATGGGTCCTGTATGATCCCAGTAACCACCTGTGTTTGGAATCACTTTGCAGTGAGTGTCTAAAGCTCAGAATTAAACAGAAGCTGCCTTCAAAGTCTAAAGGATCCCATTAAACAATAGATTAGATCTGACCTAATTAATAGCATCTCATGTGTGAGGGTGAGCTTCTCATTTTTGCATTTCCTTCGAGTCGATAGGAATAATGTAATTACCCACGATATCTAAACCTATCTGAAAATATGAATATGGGACTCTTCTGTGATTTTAATTCACTTTGAGCAACAGTTGCTAAACAACAAAAGACAGACACAGTCAGTATATTTAACAATGACAGAGATACTAAATAAATGAAAAACTTTCCAGGAACTTTTAAGTTTCTATATTTAACATTTTGCCACTCAAGAAATGTCGCTGCTGGCTAAACAGCGACAGAAAAGAATAGATATAAAACACACAAAAAGTGGGTGAAAAAACAGAAAGAAAGAAGGACTTTATTATGGGATAAGCCTCTTTTATTTACTTTAGTAACTAGAGTATACATTTGTATCAAACATACAGTAGTTAAGAGACAGCTGTTTAATTAGTAATCAAAATATAATTAGTAAGTTTGTAAAAGCTACAGTATTAGTAATATTTATAATTTCTAACTACCTGCATTATCATTTCTACATTCTAATCTGCTTTTCTCAACAGTAACTAAAGATGCAGCATTCTTCTTCTATGTAAACTGTTAACACTCTCTTTCTTTTCCCAAGCCTCAGTCATACACAATAATTAACTAAAATTTTCAAAATCAAAGGTTGTAGAACCACTATTTTCCCCCACACCTCAGCCTTTAAAAAGGAGAACTTTAAGAAAGAAGCTTCTACTCATCCTCCTGGAGGGTAATGGGTATTTTCTGGTTGACCTGAGGTGAGTCTAAACTTAGGCCTGAGGGGAAAAAACATAGAAAACYGCCCTTCAGACTTTTCTACTAAGCAGGAAAAGCAGTTTTTCCYCAGCCTGGCAGCTGCTGTGAACATGTACAGTGTCACCCATCCCCTCTTGTCTGCTGTGTGTAAGAACAGCAGCTGTGAGTTCAACCAGGCTGAAATGTTAAATGTTGCTGCTCTGAATATCACATTACTTCATTTCTCCTCTGGGAATGCGTGTCTAAAAGTGAGGAAATTTCACTTCCCCTGTAGAAGGCAAGAGGTCATTTTCATCTCCTCTTCACAGTGACTGAATAGGTGGGGAAAGCTCAAAAAATGGATCTTTGCAGTGACCCTTTTAGCTTGTGAGAACATTTTGCAGTGAGGTGTATTGTATGCAGATTTTTTGCTTAAATTCTGATAGTGCCCAAGAAGAAGCTTTAAAATGGCCTTCTCTCTTGAAAAATACCCTGCATTAGTTGAGTCAATTTGAAAATTTGGGTATCTGGGTTTGTTCCCACTGCCTTTTCTGCTATTTCTGGATATCAAGCAGAGTTATTTTGTTCCTTGTGGGCCATTAGTGTAATAGTCATCCTCCATTTACAAGTTTGTTAAGAGAGCTGTTGATGGGTATGAGTCAGCACAGTAGTCAGTTCTTTCCCAATTATCTGATTTGTTCCATAGGTTTTATAGGAAAAGGGGAGGGGGGGAAGCAAAAGGTTAATGGCAAACGGAAAGAATAAGACACGGGAATTAAGCAGCAGTGCAYCAAGAGAGAAGGAGTTGTGGAACCCTGAATACCAAACAAAACTCAAAAAAAGCACCAGGAAAGGTGATATAGAAGGTTACAAACTGGCATGGACTCTGCTGTCCCCAAGGCAGGGCTGCCTCTGTCTGGCAGTGATGAGTTAATCATCCAGAGTCAAAGCTTTTGGCAGGGAACAGATAAAGCCCAAACCCTCAGCTGGAAGGAAATGGTTTGTACAGGTATTGATCCTACCTGAAGAAATGGCCTGTAATCTACCCTGCTTGCTGAGAAAATGGTTTCTTGTGTGCATCTGAGTGTATTAAATATCTATTTGGTTGATTTTAATGAATTTTAGACTTGGCACCGTATCCGAATTTAACATAAGGACAACCATTTAAAAAATTATCATTAAAATAAATTATTATTATWATAAAATAAAATAAATACTCTAATAATATAATAATAAAAATAATATAATATAATAATAAAAATATCATTATTATAAAATAAAATAAATAATTTCCTGAAAATTGGTGTCTGGCTTAGAGAGAGAGAGAGAGAGAAGCTCTAAATGACCCCATGGATAAAAATATTTCAGTATGCACAGCCCACTGCCCAGGCAGCAGAAGAACAAAGCTAGAGAGCTGTGTTTGGAAGGCTCCAGTGCCTCAAGCATGCAAACACTCTCAAACCTTCTTCAATATTAGAGCATTTGATGCAAATGCAAAGCTMAGGAACCCAGACCATATTACTGCTGCTGTTCATGGATGTAGGGACCAACTTCTGTGGTTATAAAGGAAATCTTGAAAAGCCTGGAGTAAAAGACTGGAGAGGTGTGACTTTTCCCATTCATCTCCATCAACTATTAATCATGAAATCTAAAAGTGACAATTTAATTAGCAATGTTAATGATTTCACTGAGAACATTTTTAMTCAAAACATACAGTGATTTGCTTGCCTGAAAATCTTCAGCTGCTTTATCCTTCTGCAAACCATCTTTTTGCCAAAACCCCTTTAACTTCTCAAAAATTCTACTACCTTCACCTTCCATAACCCACAGCCTACTTGAATCTGAAGGGAAAGATTTAAAATATATCAAATTTTAAATCAATATGAATAGCCTAGAGTGACTATGGTGCTTGCTGAATTCAATTGCTTTTTATTCTGCCACACCAGAGCAGAGTAGATCAAGGTCCCCTTCATGGGACACAGAAAACTCTGGCTTCAAGGTGCTTCTCAAGGCAGTCTGCTCAGTTATTTTTAGCCATTCTGAAGGCACAGGGCCTAAAATTTTATTTTAATGGATTTATAGTCCGTCAGTAATTTGCGTTTTTGTTTTTTTTTTAGTCCAGAACTGCTTTTCCATACACACATATAAACACACATGTTCTCCCACACATGCCTGATTAATTTTGATGCATTGTTCTCACAATGAAGAATTGTTTACTGGGAAAGAATTTTTAGAAAATAAAAACTGCAATGGTATCCCCAGGATTCTGTATTGCCAGCTTTGGCTAAAATGGGAATCCATCAAACACACAGATGCATCATTATTTTCCCAAAACACTATCTAGTGTGATAATCCCATCAGTCTTTCTTTATCATCACTCAGAAACAAAGCTTTACTCTAAATCCAACCTTTTCAGATAAAAATTCAGTTCTTTTCTCCTGTCAAATTGAATATGGGAACATTAAAACCATTAGCATTTTCCTCCCTGAAACTCAGTGCATGTGGTTTACTTGAGACAGGACCCAGTAAGTCAGACAGAAATATATTTCATATTATTGAGAAGAAACTAGTGAAGTTCAAATGTAAAATAGAGGTTTCTTCAGCATAATTCTGTGATGATGTTAATTTTGGCCTGAATTAAATAYCATTTGTCACCATTAAGCAGCAAATGGAAAACACACGAGCTAATTAGTGAGTTCTTTATGAAAATATTGCTATTGAACATGTTAAAATGTTTTATTGTCATAGTCTGTCCATTTGAAACTAAGGCGAAATCAATGATTGTGGTATCTCGAAGAACATTATGATTTTATTTGGAGTTTTTGGGAAATCATCCAAAAAGTCTTGTTTTGGAATATTTCYCTCATATGTTAATGCAGAAACCAGTGAGTGTTTCGGAGTTACAGGATGTCAAGGAGTAATAGTGTGATGTGCTCCCTTCTAATCAATAAATGGCAGCACTGTGTATTAATAACAGATTCTTTTTCAGTGGCTTCAACACACATTCCTGTGAATGAATGGTTTTCACTCTGGTTTTAGACTTTCCCTCACATTCAGGCAAATTCAGATGATAAACTGCCCCATCACTTTCAGTTTTTATATGTCTCAACATCCTCAGGTCACAAAGCACTGTGAATTTCAGAGACAAGTCAGTCAGGATTTCTGCTGCAGAAAAGCAGCTTGGCTCATTCATTCATTCACTCTATTCTGAACAAAATCTCCAGCCTCAATTTAAAACTGTTTCTTTTGCCATGTAATACTCTTGGCAGAGCTCCACTGCAGCCAATATCCCCCACATCCTAAAGTCAAACCCCATAGACAGTTGATGGTAACACCTCTGAACAAACTGACAGGTGCATGGGTCACCTTCCTTATCAGAAAATTAATTCTAACTAATTACATAGACTAAMAGTCTGTACAATTATCAGTTTAAAGTTATTTTATCTCTTCATACAACCTTAGTCACATTCTAACCCTGCTTCTGTCATACCTGGATGACTCAGGAGAGCCCTGCCASAGCATTGTCAGAGCCAGCAGTGTCATGCTGATTCATGCCAATTGCTAACCCCACTTTTCTCCATCTTTCTCACCCTTTCTTTCACAGGATGAGACACTCTGCTCATTACATCTGTTCTTATGCACTGTCCTAGGTTAGCTGAGTATTGTATTCCTATCATCTGCTTATGTTAGAGGAAAGTTAAACAACCCTTCTGTAACTCTACATYAGTCGAGACTGCTCTGGTTTGYTTGGTGATGTTCCTCCCTTCAAGGACAATGGGAGGGAAAGGGACAAGACACACATTTGTTTTTCTCCCTGGAGGCTCTCAGGATCAGCGGTGGAAAAGAAGCTGCCTGCTCTCTGGGACTGCTCCTTTTTTCTCCCTTTCTTTGGACTTGTTTTTTCCTCGAATTTTTTTTCTTTGTCATCTGTGAATTGGAGGATTCTCGTGGCACGAGAGGCGAGAAAGATCCTTCAGTGAACCACTGGAGAGAGACTCTGTCCAACCCCTCTGGGGGCCCCGGAGGGGAAGCTACTCCCAGGAGGGAAGAGAAAGGCTTTGGGATCAACAGCTGATTCCACAGGTTTTTTTTTGTTTTTATAATTTTAAATAAATAGGGGTTTTTTTCCCTTTTCACTTTCCTCTCTGTGGAAAAGTTTGTCTCTAGGACCCGGGTGGGGAAAAGAGAGGGGGGGAGGTTTGCTGGAACTTGGGAGTGTTTTGCTCCCATTAAATTCATTCAAACCACGACATGCATCAAATCCAGCAAAGCTCAGCCCCTCTTCAAAAGTTTTGCCCCCTGTAATCCACGGTTCCTGTCCCTTTTCAGGTCTGTCGTAGCCAGCCAGAGGACACAGTAATTGCCAGAGATTTGCCCTTCAGTTGCTAACATCTCCCATGTTTTATTCAGATATATGATTTTACTGTCTACTACATGTGTGAAAACCCATCTTCCCAGGCTGAACGCCCCCCACATCTTCATAACAAATGTCCTGCCCCACGTTACTCCTGGTTTGTGTGTCCTCCCCCAGTACACCCCTCCTTAGTACTCCTGAACCTTTTCAATTTCTTCCTATTTTCCCTAAACCACGGGTTGCTGAGAGCTGAGAAAATACATGAAGTAAAATCTTCACAGTGTATTTCTTGTCTTACAATTTTTCCTTGGACACGTTCACAGAGAGCTGAATGGCCTTTTGTTCTTCCCCAGCACGTCCATTCTCACTT
Source organism: Malurus melanocephalus (assembly GCF_030028575.1). NCBI lineage: Eukaryota > Metazoa > Chordata > Aves > Passeriformes > Maluridae > Malurus > Malurus melanocephalus. Next base: position 537 of record NW_026624001.1, on the reverse strand, counting down.
CACTGAAGTATGTGTTAGCCTGTAGCCCACACGAGGTCTTTTTGATCTGTAACAAGGGAAGAGTTCCTTTTTCCCTGTTCCAGAGGTGTTACTAGACATGTTTTTCTGTGTCATGTAATAAGTAACTCTTCTTTGGGGAAAAAAAAACCCAAAAAAATTACCAAGCTGGTGTCAGAGAGCATTCTTCAGCTGATCTCTGTACCTTCCATGTGTTGGAAAAACAAACACATGAATGATATTTTGGATGATCAGTTTTACACAGAAAGTGAGCAAATGGGGCACCTATGAAGAACCTGTAATGTCGCAGCAGTGAAAGGTTAAACTGGGTGTTTAATTAGATTAATTAAATTTAGCAATTTATTTGACTAGAAACATCATTAGGTGCAAGGCAATACCTGGAGTAACAGCAGAAACTTTTGCTGTTGGAAGAGCCAGGTGGCAAACATCCTTCCAAAAGGAGCTGGGCAAAATGCTGCAGACAGCCTTAGCCTGTCAGAAAGAAAAGAAAAGAAAAAAAAGAAAAGAAAAGAAAAGAAA
>NW_026624000.1:180312-233342 GCF_030028575.1 Malurus melanocephalus | reverse complement strand
GTTCAATACTGGAAAAGTAAATGTAAAAAAGGCATTTRACCCAGTAACACTGGCTCAGACAGAAGCCCTATGCAGTGGTAGTGAAAACCTAGGGCAGATAGGCTAAAAAACTCAGGAACAAAACAAATTTWATGAATTTAATGCAAACATAGAGCATGCAGAGGTGTTTCAATACACTTTTTATATCCTAGAAGATCGACACAGTATTTTTCACATTATTCAAGAGCTTTAGCAAAGACTGATTTTTAAAGAGCCCAATGAGATACTGATCAGGTTAATTACATTGTCTGTCAAGGCCCTAACAAGAGGTTTGAATACACATATGGTTTAGGTGTAAATATATTTTGACTGATTAGATCAAGAACTATGATCTCCACAGAGATTGAAAATCTTCATATGGTCATGTGCATGAATATTCACGTACAGGACATAAAACAATCCTGGATTCAGGGCTAATAACTCCTTTGGGTGTCTGTCAAAACAGCCAGGAGTGAAAAGAGCAAGCAGTGAGGTCCTGTTTGCTTTCAGAATTTAAAAGCTGATTTTCATTCATACGGATCAGCAGCCAGTATTTCAGCACCTGGTCACACAGAGGATGTGTGATCAAAACTTAACACAGGATACAGGAGAGGATCTTTTCATTTTGCCTTTGGAAACATTTTCCTCAGAGCTGCACTGAAATTGCATGGATTATAAACCACAAAACAACAACTGGTGCTAATAACCTTAATAGTGTGCAGCTCGTTGACGTGTTATGCAGTTTGCTGATGGTGTTGATATCACGAAGTCAGGCCCAGCAGAAGATGACAAGCAATGCTTCAAAATCAGACTGGAGAGATTGGCTGAGCATATGTTGCACGACACAAACTGTGGACAATACACATTTCTATTCCAAACATGCAATGTACAGGAAAACATTTTTAAATTGAGCATTAGGGCAGAAATAGCTGTTTTCTCCTGTATAAGATGTGTAGAGATCCAGCCATGAAATAGAAATAAAGAATAAAATACCTTAATTACAAGTAAGCAATATTTGTACCATCTGTTGGCCATAATCAGCTCCAGTATCAACTGAACCAAATTTCACTCAGGAAGACACCTTTGGCTAAAGCCATCTACCCTGCATTTTTACAAGACACTGCTGCACTATTCAAAAAGAATTGTTTTGGTTTCTTTATTTACCAAACCCAAAATTCTGAGAGAAATTTCTGATATTATCGTTCCCTGAATTTTCTGCCATACTAATGTATCATTACAACCCCAAAGAAATTTTTCATTRTTACTTAAACTGCCATCACCCAAACAGATGTTTGCATGATCAGCCAGCTGCAAAAGAATTGTGCTTATCTAAATGCTTACAAACTTCAACCAGGGAACTTGTGCCTCAGGAAAAATGATTGCAGAGGTAGAGGTGCTAAAAAACAGACATTAAAAGATGTGCATTGTATSACTGAGCAGCTAACACAACTCAAAGCCCACTGCTAAAAACATGGATTCAAGGATTGATTTCTTTATTCGATTATTTTCACAGGTTCCTGTAGCTCAGGCTGTTGAGGATTTACCTGGAGTCTCTGACTGTATATATTGTCTGTATAATATATTATATATTAATATAAATATTATTGTATATATTTTTATCATGTAATTCATGAAGAAATGGTTGAAACTGATTTTCTTTGAGTATTCATATTTCTTTTCATTGTTATAAAAGACCATATTTTATATATTTGGTGAAATATGTTGTATCAAAAGTTAAAGGAGATTCTTAAATAGGAAGATCATATTTTAAGTAGCTCAAAAACTTAAACATTTTCTGATTATTTTATRCTATAGGCAGGTTTCATCCATTTAATACATAAAATTCAGCTGTGATAAACTGATGTTGAATGCTACAAATAAATAAAATCAAAGCCAAACCAGCTGAATTGTTTTTCCACCTGGTAGATGAGCTCCAGCTCTATTTCTCAAGCGCTGCTGAGCTCCCACCAGGCTGTGTTAGAAGTGAATGGGACTTGGCTRGCTGAGGCTGTGAGATAAATCTGTTCTGGACCAGCAGATTGTGCTGTGTCCAGTGAAATGGAACAAGCATTTGTAGCTCTGGGCCTCCCTTGTAAATCAAGGGARTTCACAAGTTTGTCATCTTTTCTGCGATTTTGACCACCTCTGTCTTTTACACTGCCTTATCTTCTTCTTCTTTTTTTTTTCTTTTTTTAAGGAATTTTGCAGGAAAATCCTCACCTTCCTCTTCATGGCGTGAGTGTTTGAAAACATAACAAAAGTGCAGCAGCAAAGGTCAATTATTTGTGTGTGCATCAGAAGGAAGAGCCATCTTTGACGCTGGCCGAGTTATTCCTGCCCTTAATGCACAGATCTGGGGCCTGAGCCATAGGGTCACCCATGTGGGCAGGAGTCACATACAGCTGCTCTCAAAATCACTGCTGTTCTACTATTATACATCAGGATTTTAATTTTTTTTTTAATTTTATAGTGCTTAGAGATTTTAAGTCAAAGCTCTATTTTAAATCGCATTGATTAACTTGATAAGTTCTTTATTTTATCTGCTGCATAGCTGCCCCTTTCAGCTCAGTACGGTGTGCAAGAGCCTGCTAAGAGTGTCACGGTTCTGGTGGTTTCTTCAGGAAAATCCTTCATGAGCAGAGAAGGTAATTAATCAAATGTACCCCACCAAAACTGAACAGGTTGCCAGCCCTTGCCAGATGGTCAGAGCATGTTATTGAGAAAGAATGGATGTAGCTGTACACCAAGAGGAAAATCCAAACCCTTTAGAARCCAGGACTTCAGCTAAATTTAAAATATCAGTAAGACTTTTATATAGAACTCTCTTAACAAAATCAGTTTTAAATGATAATTTGGCTTATATCAATGAACTTTTTTGTTCTCCTTTAATGCTTATTTCTGAGATTATTGACATTTGCATGATAAAATATCCTTACTGTAAGCAATTTATCAGTTTGTTTGTTGGTTTTTAACTCCTACATTTATCTTTTATTCAATTGAATTGAACATCTGATAAGACTAAGGTTATAGATGGGGAAAGCTGCTTATTTTATGATTCTTTAGCTTTTAAAAGCTAAGCAATACGATCTTTCAACAATCTGGATATTCTTGAATTATATTGTAATTTGACTTAATGGAGAATTAACGAGAAACTGAGTGGGAGCAGAGCATGCATGCTTATCCTCTAAAATAAAAAAATAAACAGTATAGGAATTAAATAGCAAGGGACACAGAAATTACAGCAGATTCCATTGATGTCTTTTCCTCTAATAAAACGAAATATATTCTGTTCAGCCAATATGCCTGTGGTAATTGGCATCACCAATCATATTTCAAAGGAGCACTGTGAATGAGATTTGCCAGAAAAGAATAGTGAATTAAATGGCTGCATKTGAGGAGCACAGACAGACTTTCCCCCTCATTTATTCAAGATTGAACGTAATAACCAAGGAAAACTGATACAACTAACCACTTCTGACTTCTGTAAATTGATATGGGATGGAGCTGTCATCTCCTAATCAGATTAAGTCCTTTCTTTAGGCCGTTTTTAATCTGAGTTCCACCATGAGGTTTTACTTTAGGGGGAAATAAACTGCTTGGTGTTCAGATACTAAACATTATTGATTTAATAKGATGACCAAAAGATATTCCACTGGTAACCAAACATTTTTGTTGCAGTGTGTAAGCTGTGACTGCCTTTTCACTGGTCCTTTATGGTATTTTGGATACTGAGTAAAATGGGAGCCAATCAGCTAGTTTGTCTTAAACTTAAATTTAATATTATAGCATATTTTTTCTTGGGAATTGCTGTGATACAGGAAGAATTCTAATATAGCCACTAACGTAAGAAGACACGCACATAGAAAGAAAGGTAATTTTTATAAGGAACCTTACAAGGCAGCCTCTGATTGCACACACAACTGAAAGTAYACCAGGAAACACAGCCAAGGCAGCAGCAACTCTCAGAAACAACTAAGAAAGCAGACCAAGTTAGAAACTTCACAGAGCACCCCATTGTGCTTCAGGCACAATTAAAAAAATTCAGACATCCTAAATTATCAGTGAGAKTTCTCAATTATCATTTATGCTACAATGAATTCATTTACATTCCTGATGCATCACAGTTGTCAGCATTTCTCTGGGTTTACTGCTTCATGCTGCAACTGGGGGCTTACAGTTTTAGATCCCCTTGGTTTTTCAACCTCTATAGCTTATGGTATTACAATCCCCCTTATGCTAACTTAAATCTACCTAATATCCCAATAATGCTTGAATTCTAAAACCTGATTATCCCTTCCACTTTTGCTAGGGATGAAATGATGATCCTCTTCTGAGAGGTGATGAAGGAGCAATACCAATAATCCCGGCTTTCTTCGGATTCCACCGGAGCTCTGTGCCATCAGAGGTCCCCAAGATTTTGGGAAAAAATTAGAGCAAAATATGTGAAAGTGATTTCATGCAGTCTCAAAACGGTTGAACAGCAACTCCAGTTATTTTTTTATGTGGATATCCTTCTGTTACTGTTCTTCAGGAATGATCTTTCTTTGGGTGATGGTTTAGGAAGGAGATGCTCCACTGAGTGTTTGAGGTGGGGACAAACACCACTGAGTGCCTTCCCCACTAAACTGGGACTACTTTCTAATATTTGACACCAAGGTCCATATCTCCTTTTCCTTTTTTTCCAAGTACCTTACATGTGAGGATACAACAACCCAGAAATTCCAAAAGCCAATGTAATTTTCTTTTCTACTGTGATTTATTTCTCCCTATGTATTAGCTTCTTTCTGTTTGTGGGCAGCTGTCAAAAAATATAAAATTGTTTAATAGTAAATTGACCAGCRGGCACACTACCACTCTGAAATCCTGATTTATTCCCTTTAAATTCTATTGCAGCTTTTAGACTGCAATCTGTAGGGTAAAGCCWGATAGTTTATGTGATAGTTTACTTAATATTTTCCTTCATCTGGTTATATTTTTATTTATTTATGGTTTTCTTATTTTTTATTTATTTAGTTCTGCAAATAGTAGTACTAGTTTTAGAGCAGGATTAGTTTGAGCATCACATTTAATTAAAATTCCAAACCCTAGCAACGTATTCTTTTGTAAAGGAAACATCGATTCCAAGGAACATTCCATTTTCAGAATTCAGAAAGGAAAAAAGAATACTTGAAATTATTCCCTTTAAGGAATTATCTTGCTCCTATTCATTATTATTAGAGCCTGAGAAAGAGTAAAGATACTACATTAGATGACTTTAAAGGACCTGAAATACATCAGTGGTTTCTTCTTCAAAGGTGAGATTGAAAAAGTCACCATGATCATATCCATAAGAAAAAATGGTATGACACTAAAAAGTTACCAGTTAGAATTTTCTCTTGTCTTTCTTCCTTTGATGTAAAAAAAAAAAAAATCTTTTGAGATACGAATGAAGACTTAAAACCAGCAAAACTGCTTAAAAAAAATAGTGGAAGACTTAACCTTTTGACTTCTGGCAAATGTCCCAAAATCTCCTGAAAATGTTCAAGGTAATTCAGTGAAACAAGTTCAAAGAAATAGTGCCTCATCTACAACTAGGAGTTGAAAGAGCCCTCTAATTTGAAAGGTTTTCTCTGTGCATTTCCRTATTCCTCCTCTTTCATCTCATGATGTTCCCTTTTTTCTCTTAAACTCAGTTATTTCTCCCATCTTTCCCACCTGCAATTCCTGATGGCCCCATTGGATCATTTGTTTCATTCCAAGCTGAGTCAATCCTTTCCTGGCTGCAAATCCCAACAGTGAACAGAGAAATTCTGGTAGCAGAAATGCTTTGTCAGCAAAGGCTCAGCCTWCTCCTGGAACCYTGGAAATTTTGAAATATGAAAAAGRTRAAAGTAAATCATTGTCAACGCCACGCACAAAAGTGGACCATTTTTATACCAGTTGTGGCAACTGATTTGCATGTTAAATATTCAAATTGTGCAAAAAATGAAACKGTGAAATTCTTTGAACATTTCTGGAAGTGATTTTCGATCAAGAACCTGTCATTTGAAAAAAAAAGTAAGAAGCTATCTTGACTATTATATTTGACTTCTATTTGACTTCTATTTGCTTTACAGTAGTAAAACTTGTTTGGGCTATCACAATCACAAGCGGTATCATAAAAGTCTGCTCAAAACCTCAAAAAAATAACATAGAGGGAAATAAAACTCATCTGTGTCCACTCTAATTATTAAAGTGTCGCAGTTATTGAACTGAGAGTAGGGTTTCGTGGTGTTAGTTGTTATCTATCTTGGGGCTTTGTGCTTAAAAAAAAACAACAAACAAACCAAAAAACCACTAACTAAAACAAACAAACAAACAAACAAACAAAAAAAAAAGGCCAACATGAGGTTTTTACACTGACTGCAGTAGCCGGAATGTGCTAAGGAAATCGAGCTGAAAAAAGCAACTGAGTACTCTGGTCTACCTGACTACTGAACTTACGAAAATTAAGGGAAGAAACTACMGATGAACATAATCAAATGTTAATAATGACGTGGATATTTCTTACATACTCTGTCAGCTACAAATGCATTGATCAGTCATCATAAGCTCTAAAAGATGCAAATAGATTGAACTATAATTGCTTGAATTACCATTGCTACAGCTTTCGTTTRAAGGTGCTTCAAGCTGGTCACTTCCACGTGAAAGTATTCTGGTGTATAATTAATTAATCCMTCTGGYCTTTGCTTGGRTGGACAGAAGAGATTTTAACTCCAYCAGCAAAACAATAAAATAAAAATATCTGAAGGAAAAATATTTTAGAGGAGACAGAATAATGAAAGACTTCTCATGAAAGCAGAATGAACCAACTTTGTGGTTCAGGTGGATCCAGACCTGTTCTTCATTCCCCCCTTCTATGGAGCACGTCACGAATTCCCTCCCAGATGTGCCATGTAGGAAAGAAACATCTGCAGAGAACATTCCAGGWTGTTTTGCATCCCTGGAAAAACAGCCACGGTTCTTTGCTGTGCACTGACTGCAAAGAGTTTCCAATTAGAATTTYAGCTCGTCAAGGCAGTGCTAGCAGGCTTCTGGGTGGTTAAGCCTCCAATTTTAATTGAAGTGCCTTTAGCTGGTGATAAAATCTGCCTTTTTAAACAGGCAAACTGCAAAGTTCCTGTAGCAAGTTAAATTCAAGTTGGGTTTGCACTCAGGATAATTACATGGAGTTGGATCTAATTGATTTAGTTGAAATGTGTATTTTRTTCACCAACGTGCTACAAAATGTAATTATGTTTTTTTTCCATTTCCTATTTCTCTCCTCCTCTATTTTTTTTTTTGCCATCGTGTTGTTCCTTTCAGAATAATTAATATCTAAGGAATAAGGCATGAGAAGAGTTTTCTGGTTGAAAATCAAGGTTCTTCAGAGTTTCCATATATATGGAAAATTAGTTTAAAGATTAAACTTAATTCACATTATCCATTTTGTACTGCCAAAACCATTCAGCACTGTGTGAAATTTTGAGAAATATATTACAGTAATTTCTAAGATAGTAACACCAGTGTTCATTGGAGTTTTTCCAGCTTCTTGTGCCATAAAGGAAGGAATAAGACAAAGCATATTTTTCCAAGACATTCACTAACTAAAAAATTCTTTTAAAACAAGTCCTCTCCAAGCAAATCATGACAGACTTTAAAAACATGGAATAATTTCATTTTAATACATAAACCAATCATGTGTAAATAGAAGTATAGGATAATTTTGGTGGCGGAGTAAAAATGGAATCCAGGCATTCCTTAAACCTCATCATCATGAATGAAATTAAAAGTATGAATGCCATTCAGCTGGAGCCTAACTTGCAGCTGATCAAAAACATGGACATGTCATTATTTTTCAGTGTTGGTAAGAAAGCAATTATTGATCTTCAGTTGCAAAAGCAATATTCAGGGTGAAAAAAGGATTTTTGAGACATTCAGAAACACAAGCTAACAAATGCAGCAAGAACTGTGTGTAAAAAGTGTGTATATTATTAAAAACAATTATTGTCTACAGTGTGCATGTTATTTAAAACACCAAAAAAAGATTTTTCCACCCAACATAATCATCAGCTGAAAGTATGACAAATGCTACAATGTACTGTGATCTTTTCAGGACAGAGGCGTTTCCTAGCAGTTATGTCAGATGCTAATAAAAAACCCATTAAAAAAAAGGCCACTATCCTATGAAGGAAAAAAGGAATGCAGTCCTGTGGAAAAGGAAGATTTACCAATCAATTTCTCAAGGAAAACTTCTTGCCTGACACTTAGTGACAAAGAAATGCAATTTTATTACTTGGCCAGATAGTTCAGATTTCTGTTCGCTCTTAGTAAAAACCTTTCTTTATAACATTTATAAAACTTTATTACAGCATTATGAGAATAAAATTGGATTTCATAACTCACACGAGATCTTGAGGTACCGGCACCTATAAGCTTTAAAATCATTATAAAACTTAATGCATTTATTCTGTTCAAATATGCTTTTCTTCTAATTTCTCTGAAAACTTTAATCATATTATTTCTTTCCTTGTACAGGTGATACTGTCTTTGGCAATCATTTAAAAAGCTATTTTATTTTTTTAAACTCCTATTATTATGATCATTTGATGTTAAAAGATAGTTGAAATTTACAGGCATATTTTTTGTGCACATATTAGATTTTTCAAGTAGGCATCTAAACCGAGGTGGTAAAAATATCTCCTCACAATGAATTTTGGAGGGTCTTCTTGTGAATCCTGTCTTCTGTGTTATGAAGTTTAATACAAAAAAAACCCTAAATTGTATATTCTAAAACACATCTTCTCAAAAAGGGAAGGCTTATTGTAGTAGATTTGAAAACTGCAAGTAAATTAACAATGTTATTTACCTGATACTAAATAAACTTTACATGTTAAACACAGACTTCTTTGAAAAGAAGAAATGTTACATCATCTGCATCATATCCAAACTTATTTTTAAATTAGAGACACTAGGCCAGATCGTCACCATATGAAATGGTGTCATTGGTTATACACATCAGGAATAAAACTTTCATGGAGTTTAATGCAGATTTTAACACAGGCTTGATAAAGCTTTTCCAAATACACAAAAGACTTGGCTGGAAGCTATGGTTCTTCAGCTTGTATTATTTAATGTGATTGAAGGAGACATAACTCAGTAGTCTAGACATGTATTTCAATTTAAATAGTTTTGATCTCATTATCTGAGATTTTGGTTAAAGTTTTTAGGGTATATTAGGAAAAAAATTAATCAAAAAGGAACAAATAAGAAGTTCTTAAAAGTCACTTTGATTCTGTGTTAGATCTCATTATTAAAAGTACAAAAGAGAAATCATTTTCCACAGGAAAAAAGCTAAATTTGATGCCCACAGTGTTCTATTACATGGATAGCAGCAAGTGGACAAGGATAACTCTCTGATCTTCATATTATTTTAAGATAATTGAAGTTGATGGGGTTATTCTAATKCAACTGAGAGTGAGGCCTGGACTTTTGAAATGTCTATTTAAAAACCATGAGAGTAGTTTCAATAAGAGAAGTTTCTGTAATGATACATAATTTTGGTGACTCCAGAACTGGAATCCCCTGACAGTCAAGATATAACAGCACGCTTTTTATATTGGGAAATAATTTTAATATCTTGATCTGTGCTGGTTTTGTATGTTTACCATACGGCAATTTGAGTTACTGCAGGATCTATGAATTGTAACTTCTAGGTTTCTTTAAGYGTTGAACAAGAAWGACGACASGTGGTGGGGGTCATTGGCACAAAAYTCAATTCTYTCTTTYTCTGTCTCGATTACGTGATTATTAATTCCAGCAATAACTAAATTTGGCATGGATGCAGCACTTTTTTCTGCACTATTGTTGCTCTATGTATCCTTTACTATATAAACTTTTTTTTCCTTTTGAKATGGAGCTCTGTAAAGCTTAGTTGCCCTTCATCAGAGGATGATTCAGATTCGATGATTTCAGGGAAGTGTCCCCTCCTTGCCTTTTCCCTTTCCCGCTGGAAGGGACCCCATTCGCCCCCGCTCCATTTCCATCACCGGGCAGGGTCCATCATCCTCCATCAGGGATGGACACTCGGGCGGGACCGGCCCAAGGCCGCCAGATGGCGCCTGAGCCCGCCCCGCCGGGGCTGTGCGAGGGACAGGACAGGGACAGGGATGAGAGACGGGAAAAGGGGACCGGGCTGAGGGAGGGACAGGGGGGGACAGAACCAGGCTGAGAGAAGGGACAGGGAAAGGGACCGGGCTGAGGGGAGGGACAGGGGGACAGGGACCGGGCTGAATGGCGGGACAGGGACCGGGCTGAGGGTTTGAACCGGGCTCAGGGTTGGGGCCGGGCTGAGGGGCGGGACAGGGGGACAGAGCCGGGCTGAGGGTTTGAACCGGGCTCAGGGTTGGGGCCGGGCTGAGGGGCGGGACAGGGGGACAGAGCCGGGCTGAGGGACGGGAAAGGGGGACCGGGCTGAGGGACAGGGGGACAGGGCTGAGGGGAGGGACAGGGGGGACAGAGCCGGGCTGAGGGGAGGGACAGGGACAGAACCGGGCTCAGGGTTGGGGCCGGGCTGAGGATTCGGGCCGGGCTGAGGGGCCGGGCCGGGCTGGGCTCGGAGTGGGGAGCTGAGCGGGTGAAATAAACATTGGAGGCGTTCTTGACTCAGTTCGTGTCCAGTTTATGCCCAGAGTCACTCACTTTACTTTTTCCGAACTCCGACAAGTCTTTGGTGGGTCGTAGTAGAGATGAACGAGGGGATGGGGATTCTGTGCGAATGTCTGAGGAAAGGCACTGCATTCATGTGTCCATGCGAACACCCCCTATGCTTGCTCAGATCTTGTCCTTAAAGTGCCCCAATTCATATATTTCAGTGGGCTCTTCCTGATTTCTTAATTCTGTTTTGGAAGTCCCCACCAATAGACTTATCCTGATGCTCCCAAGTGCATAAATACAGCTTGTCTCCTCTGTGGGCATAAGTTTAAAATGATATCTATTCTTTGGCAGGAGCCTGGTCTGGTGAGGTGTTTCATTGTTTTGGGAGCTGAAGGAGCATTTCCCTGGGTTGTGAAAGTGCAAGGAGTGCCATGGACACGGGCAGGCTCGCAGCAGCTCTGCTGGCCCGGTATTAAATGTTTTATGGTTTAATGTCTCCTGTGTTGAAGCCTTCTTGGACAGAGAACAATGTGCTCGTGTCTTAATATATGGCTGCTCTAAAGCTTCAATGTCTCCAGTTTATTATTTCAAATGTGCGTTCATTAAGTACACAGTGAAATAGACAGCAATTGCATTTATTTCTCAGGTGTTGCTTTCGGGSTAGCAAAGCTGCAGGGCACAGATGGGCTGAGGCGTTGGTTGTGGGTTGGAGTATTCATACATCAAATATTACCAAAATGCTGCTTTTCAGTGGAAGTGGCCTCCTTCCGAGTGACTGTGCCTTTTGCTGTGATGCTTATTCCCTTAGGAAAAAAACTAAAAAAACAAAAAACCCCCATACCTACTTCTGATGTGAGCCTTTTCTTAAAATTATGCATTTGGGGTAGGGTATGGCTCCATCACAGTCAGCAAACGCAGCACAGGTCTGTGCCTTTGGGGCTGAAGGACTGATTGCAAGGCACGTTGCTCAGGCAGACATTCTCTATTTACAAGATATTCAAGCACTCCATTTTCTTAATGTGTTTTCTCTTTTCTCTGCCTGTTATAGGAAATAGTCTGCAATTTGTGTCCTATGAGGGCTCTCCATTGAGTCAAGCAYGATCTGGGCATCTTACAGTTTCTAGTGAACTGAACATATGTGAATATATGTGGCTAAATTGTTTTGCATTKCTAAAATTGACAGTAGGTATCATTCTTAAATTGCTCTTTTTTCAGTGTAATGAGACCTTCCTTCTCTCTCTTTGCCTCTCAGGCACACCAAAGTTATTAACCAAGGGGAAATTATATCAGCACCATGTGATTTCTTTAAAAATCATCCAGCCAAGGAAGTCACTCTTCTTATGGTAATAAGAAATGAGTRCATCATCTGATGTTCTTTTCATAAGCCTAATTTAACTGCTTGAGGGGAGATGGGCTGCTTTAAAAACAACTAGTTTAATTAGTTGGTGCCATTAAATCGTTTGAATTTAAGTGTTTTTCTTTTGGGGGATGGGTAGCTTCATTGGTAATGAGATAAATTTTAGATTGACCATATAGACATACCTTGCTTGTGTTTAGTCTTACTGTTTCTTGTGTGTTTAGTCAGTTTTCACCTACATGAAATGCAAGTTTTTGTTTCTGCTCTAGTCCTGACTTCTTCTGCAACATGGAGCAAGCACAAAATTTCCTCACAGTTTGCATTTGTATTCTCTACAAATTGAGAATAACTCTCTCCTCTCTTGCATGGGTGTTATTAAGTTTAATTCACTGATGCATAAAATGGGATAAATACTTAGAATAGTTGGTATATAGTGTCAGTCAGAGTATGAAAATAAATACATTTTAAAGCTGTGGGCCAGTTCCTCAGCCAGGTTAAGTAGAAATGGTTTCCTTAAAGCCCTGGAGGTATCAGGGTAGGTTCATGAGCTGATGGTCTGATCCATRTGCATTTCTTGGGAGGTCTTCTGTAGTTTCCTTTATGAAAATATCAGGGTTTGCAATTGGAGATGCTGTAAAGCCTGGAAGGAATCTGTAAATGTTCCTTATTAATGGKCTCTATTAATAGAAGGGAAAAAGCTTGTGTTAAATTTTTCAAATTGGCAGTGCATTTAAAGCTGAAGTAAATTTGATTCTGCTGGCTGCACAGGAGTGAAATAGGTCACTACTATGGTGGGCTTTTTTCCTTCTTTGCTYTGACAACACTGCAAAGCTTGAGGAGAAAAATTATACACAGCTGTAGTATACTTACTTTAAYTAGAAAAAAAGATCTATGTCTGTATAATCTAAAGAAAGGAAATAATAAAGCTGAGGAAACACCAAAATACCTGCAGGCTACTTGGCTTTGGTAAAATGACTTTACATTGAAAATATATACTGTACTTGGCCAATAGAATGTAAAATATTATTTATTTACTCTRTGATGAGGGGTGACTCACTAATTTCTGTCCCATATTAAATGRTGAGGGGCATGAACACTGTCTCCAGGTTAATATTTCACTGTTCTCCAAGTCTTTTTGTCCTTGTCAAATATTACACAGCTTCTGTATACGGCTGAGCTTTTCTCACTAAATGTGGTTAGCAGAGAAAATTAGTTTTGGCCCACACCATGTAGCCCTCTAAAAGAAAAGGCCTGAGGGGGAGATTTTATTTAATAACCCTTTAYACCCCTGCATAGTAATCAAGTGCTTCAGTACAGCCCAAAATGCCTTTGTACAGTGAAAGGCATTGGTGGRTGTGCAAAGGACAGTTTAGCTCACAGGATGGCCAACAGCAGCACATCCCTCTAGTCCTGGACTGGCAGAACTGGCTGCAGACTGTACAGCATTTCTGCTCTGGGGCTGTGCTGTAATCGCACACTGCAGGTGTCTTTGCAGTCCTTGGGGTTTTGCCTGTCACACTTTTATCCACCTCAGTAACCAGCTGCTGTTTCATAAYGTGTATAAAAGGGATGGTTGTRGARTATGGGWGCCAATCAGCAGAGCATTTAATGTTCAGCTTCAACTCTGTATGTACACAGAGCACGTCTTCAACTTCCTARTGTACTTACATCCTCTGCTAAATCTGTATATTGGATTGGCCCATTTCCTTTCAGTCCTTGTGACYAACAAAGGGTGGGTGACAGTGTAACAGAGTTCACTTGTTTCACAGAAATGCGTTGCCTGTTATTAATAAAATCTACTGCYGCTGCAAACATCAGGATGTTAAGAGTGCATAATGAAAAGGGCTGAATGCAGTCCATTTTCATGCAGACTGGTGGATTGTGCAGGCATTGGGCACTTGGCAGTCTTTAGCTTTAGGATATCTGTGTGGGGATACACACAGAAGATGTCTCCAGACATCTTGTCTCTGGGCAGAGATCCGCGTTAAATAAGGAAAGAGCAGGAGGGAGAATAAYGTGGAAACTATTAGTCTATGCCAGGCAATAAAAGCATGTAAACTATACTATTTGATACTTGGACAAAATTCAATTTATTTTCCCCCCCTTGGACTGAAGGTGATGAGAAATGGAGAGCCTGGTTCTGTTCCTCCAGTGCAAAGGTTTAGGTAAATGTATCAACACAGCTTGACTCYGAGGGCAAGTTTTCTTTCCCTACTTTGTTCTTTATGTTTAGGCTATTTGTAACTCTCTCTGACATTTTGATAGGACTTCTATGGCTTTTCTTTCCTCAGTATATATATTTTTTTATTACAGTGGTGTTCTTTTCCTCTTCTACGTCCTCCAGAAAGATATGCAGTTGAGTTTTGCTAGACCTTTTGCTATGTKTTGGTTTCCTTCTGTCATAGAAGAATGTTGGGTGAAAAGAAAACTACTGCTTTGTCACTGTGCTTTCTCCTATATTGTGTCATTTTGTTCTGCTAGATAAACTATCTTTGATTTAGTGGGGTTGAAATATGAGTGCATAATAGATAATCTGTCACTGGACCAAATCAATCATGGTTAACAGTGTATTGACAGGGCATATAGCAACTMTCCTTGACCTGAGGTTTAAAGTACCTGTTGTCAACATCATGTGGTACTTGCTCTTGCTTGGCATGAACTTTGAGGCAGAATGTTTTTTTATCAGCTCTTTTATTATAATACATGTATGAGTTTTGTCTCTGAGCTCTTTTTTAAAAAAAAACTAACGTAGGCCTCCCTTTTCATTTGTGGAGCGCAGAAAAACCTGGCCAGGCATGTCTCAGAGTTTTAAAAATGAAACAGAGAGAACCTCTTTTGATTTAAATAGAAGCCAGCCTTTGAACACTGAGATAACAGTGAGATTTTCATTSTAGTTAGGCTGCCATGTAATTGCCTAGGCCAGGATGTTTTACATATTCATTTGTGGTATCTGATACTGTTTTTGGAGGGAAAGCATGTAATTGTTTTTGTCCATTATGGCAGTTCCTTTGCTCCTTTATTCATTTKAAGCATTTATGCTTAAGCATTTCTTTCACACAGCCCTAGGCACTTCTAGTAGGATCTTGTAATGTTATAGCCAGATGTTCCTGCTGTTTGCTGTGTAGCATCAGTGTGGCAGCAGTTTTTGTTGGGGGAGGAGAAAGACTCCTTGTTTTGGTATTTGTGCTCCTGGTGACAAGGCCAGAATCATTCCTCTGGGCTRTGATGGACAGGTGAGGGAGTGCTCTTATTCCCAGTGATAATGCTGCTTGTCTGAATTCAGAAATCACAAGGGTGATTTGAGCATGTGAATGTCCCTGCTGAGCTTGCTGGTACTTACATTCAATGTGTGTTTAAATGCTGTACTAAACTAGGAGCTTATTTTGGGTCCCCATGCATCTTTACAGAAATGAAATGGTGATGTGGAGGAAGTAAAGTAATTACTACCAAGTGAGAAATAAAAGACTTGAAGGAATATTATTGATGTACTTTGCTGCTTCAGGAAAAATGTATTTGGTCAGCTTCCAGGCAAGCAGTGTCTTTGCTGTAGTTTGGCTTGCAGTTTATGGACAAATGAAAATTTATTTTGCCTATGAACAATCGCACTAAACCTTCTTTATCTTACTTATCAGAACATCCATATATTCATGCAAGAATGACCCAGCTTCTACCAGAATGGATTTTTCCTCATTCCCTATTTTGTTTTATGGAAATGGGGTGGTGTTTAGCCTGGAGAAAAGGAGGGTGAGGGGAGTSCTTATCATTCTCTACAACTGCCTGAAAGGAGGTGGTAGTAGTGTGGGGGTTGGTTTCTTCTCACAGGTAACAAGGATGAGATGGCCTCAAGTTGCACCAGGGGARGTTTAGATTGGGTCGTAGGAAAAATTTCTTCTCAGAAAGGGATGGAGTACATTGAAATAGACTTCCTAGAGAAGTGGAGGAGTCACCATCCCTGGAGATAYTCAAAAATCATGTCGATATGTCACTTCAGGGCATGGTTTAATGATGGTGCTGCTGGGTTGATGGTTGCACTTGATGATCTTTAAAGGTATTTTCCAGTATGAGTGATTCTGTGATTGTATCCAAATGCTTTCTTGCATTGTCTCCTAATCCAGACACCCAAATGCTTCCCAGACTCAATGCTACTGTTCTGCTGTGGTTGAGTATTTGTCATGAACTTCTCCATCTGCTGAAGTTTTCCAAACATGGTGGTTTTCCAGGCTGGTTACCTAAATGCAGTCTGGGCTGCTGTGCTTCCTGGCATAAGGTCTAGTGGAGAGATGTGAGAAGATGACAGAAGGCTTTGGGATCCTGTCTTTTTCTGTGGTGGTTRAATGCCAAGGCTTTCAATAACTTCRGTTCCAGYTGGGTCATTGGGATTCTGAACTATGTACTTCTGCATAGCTTATGGATTTTAAACCTGTCACATTGTACTTTTATTATAGATATGGTCTCACACTTGCAAGCTGTTTTCTTGATCTTTTGCCAGCAAGGCTTTTGAAACAGTCCTTGGAAGATATACTGTAGCAGSTCCCTTTTATAATATCTATCATTAACACCTCTTTGGCATCTTGAAGAATTTCTTCTTTACTGGAGATTGGAACAGTTGATTAAGCAGCCTTTTACTGTCCTGAGGCAATTTCTCAGTTTTCCACCTTGTTTCAAATCTACCTTTCCAGCAAAGGTCCTGGAAAAAGGTTGTGGCAGGGCAACTGCAGCCCTTACCTTCATGGTAATAATAAACTGTTTGAAAAATTTCAATCAGGCCAAAGCAGAGAGACAGCTTTAATGAGGATTTGTAGTGACCTTCTGTTTCATAGTAGGTGGATTCTGGCACATTGTCAATTTTAATTCTTACTGATCTTCCTGTGGCTTTTGATACCAGAGATCRTAAGTTTCTCTTAAAATACCTGTAGAAGCTCCTGAGCCCTGTGGGCTCTGCTCTGACATTGCTTCATTAGGATTTGCCTCAGTGGTGCCAGTTTGTCACTGTAAATATCTCATCTTCTGATATTGCCCCTGTGAACTGCCAGGTTCCCCAGGGCTATGAATTGGGCGGGTCCCTGAGATTCCTCTATGTATATGTGAACTACAGCTTGCATCCTCAAAACTTGTACACATTCTAATGACCAGCAGAAAGTCCTTGAATGTATTTATTTCTTACAAGTATTTCTGGGTGTATGACARCAGAACTTGCCTGCCAAAGTTCAGACTGTAAAATTCTTCAAAAGTAAATGCAAACAAAAATGGGGTTATGGTTGTCTACTCTCTCATTTTGATCGAATCACTTTGTTTTGTTTTTTTGTTTGTTTCCTTAAATTACAGAGGTAGTCTAGATATGGGGATGAGATTTAGCCTGCTTYTTCTTAGTCATGTAATGCTGGAGTATTTCTGAGTTCCAACAGGCAGCAGAGGCTGGCTGCTGTTACCAGTTGGGGAAATAAGAGCAATAAGATTTGTTGATGGAATATCATCAATTGGCTACTAAATCAACTTTTCTTGYCTTGCAGGACTTTACCTAGAAATTGTGTGTTAGAGGCTACTGCCCAATGCTTTAGGAAATTTAAAAATTGAAGATGCGGTACCTTTATTTAATGTATAGAAGGAACATTTTTAATAGTTAATCTGACGTTCTTATTCTTTTTTTTTTCTTGACTCCTAGTTGTTTTTCTAGGGACTTGAAGTAGAGTTAATCTTATATTGAAGGTATCAGTAGGTAAATAACTACCACAGGCTAGATATCTTGACTATGGAGTTTTTTCAGTGGAAAGACAGAGTATACCTGTGACACTATTAATTTTATCCATAAGAAGGCTTCTACAGATTTGAATCCTTGGCTTTAGCCAAGGAACTATAGTTTGCAGGGTGGTATCTGAAGAGGTGTATGATTGCAGGGTGTCCAGAACATTGGAGGAGCTCTGCCACGACTCTTTTTGCCTCTCACACAGGCAGTGGTTYCATAACCAGGTGTGTCTGAGCTCCTGGTTCATGGTATCCATTCAGTTAAATTMATCTTACAAGAAGTGCTAGCTGATAATTTACCTTCTGATTCAGTGCATATCCTCAAACTGTACTGGCTCATTTGGATCATATTTCCCTTTGAAATGATTTCTAAGTTCTCTTATTCACAACCACTGTGCATTTAGCTGTGGGAGCTAAATCTGACAGGGATTATGAATTGGAGTCCACCACCACCACAGTTCACAGTCCAGGGTAKTAAAGTGAACTGAAATCAATAGTGGTTTACATTATAATGTGCCTGCCTCTGAACTGGAAACTGAAGAATGGACACGTCACCTGGATTTGCCTCTGCAGCTTTCATCACAGAGTAAGGTGGCAAATATCAAGAAAGTTGAACTTTGCTAAATAGGATTTGAAGATCTCACAYGGAAATGCTCTTCTTTGACAGCTTGCTTTCTGTGTGGACTGTTTACTTCTTCTTTGTGCTTTGATTTATATTGGACAGATATTAAGTTTGCATGTATTTCTAATTYATGTAGTTTCTACAGATTTTGTAATCTCATGCGTTTTTGCCATTTATCTCAAATGCTATCAGCTGTAATTATCACACTGTTTTCCTAAGTACAAATGAAAATGCTAACTAAAACCAAGGCAGCCCTCCTATTCCACATGAGACAATTTCTGTATTAAATTCCCTGCTTCTAGTCAGTCATTATACAGCTCTTATCTKTGTAATTCACTGTTGTGTCTCCACCAGTGGTCAGAAAGGCAGCACCTTACTTAAATACACATCTAGAAATTGTTTAATGATTTTAAATTATTTTGACTGTTTCTAACTGACTTTTAATTCTTTATTGTCTAATTAAATGCAAATAAATGGTAATGTCAGATGGTTAAAAAATAGAAGTTATATTTGCTAATCAAACATTATCAGATTGAAAGAATGGATTAGTAATTTCATTAGATTTGAAGTATTCTCAGTAAACCAATGCCATTCAGTAGATGCTATCCTGTTTCTCCTCTGAGTAGTCTTAAAGTATGAGAATCTGACAATGTTCTTACATAATTTCTATTATGAAAGTGGTGTTATTAGAAACATGCCAGTGTTTCTAGTTCTGCCAAACAATGCTGTGTGTGTTTGGGGTTTTCTAGTTTCTTAGACCCTCCGAGCTGGCCATGAGTTTTCAAAACCCGCTGTCAGTTTGTGGTAGGTGGCAGTGAATTTCCTCTTAGCCCTACAACGTGGATGCCCAAACCAACAAGGTATGCTCTATTTTCAAAAGAAAAACCTTACTGTTCTTTTCTATCGTTGTTTTTGATGGCTCTGAGGCACTGTGA
This sequence comes from Malurus melanocephalus, assembly GCF_030028575.1. Taxonomy (NCBI): domain Eukaryota; kingdom Metazoa; phylum Chordata; class Aves; order Passeriformes; family Maluridae; genus Malurus; species Malurus melanocephalus. Next base: position 214,015 of record NW_026624000.1, on the reverse strand, counting down.
CCATCAGATAGCATTGTTGAGCTGTAATGTTTAGGTCCTGTTTACTTCCCTGAACCAGAAAGACAGCATCAAATCTTATCAGCCGAACTAAATATTCCCAGCACAGCTCCCCTCCCCCAGGGGCTGCACTGGCTTTGTGTTAAATAGCGTATTGATTACAAGATTACAGCATTTTGTATATAGAAAGTGAAYGGTCATGGGCTTTTACATTTCAATTGCCTATTTATCTCTGTGGAAAATTGTAYATATTCACAGAGGAACTGCTTGGGGTGATTCAGCACAGTGTGGGGGGAAATGACTTGGGACAAAGAAGCAGAAATGTGCTCTTGTGGGGACTCTGTTCTTCTGGATCYTTGTAGCTTTGTGTGTGAACATCAGTGGGAGCAGAAGAGGTGTCAAGGCTTTCCTTTTCCTRTCAGGAGTCAGCTGTGAAGTTATCAAAGTAAGAAAATTTGAATTTCCTCAACAGATGCTGTACTAGAATCATGACTGTGTTTCATACGCCTAATGCAAAAAAAAGGCTGATTAAGAGAGAGAAGATAAACAATTATCATTGTGGTTTTGCATACATAATCGATATCATCAGGTAACTTGTGCAAAAATCAAGGCAGAAGCAAAGGAGGTTTTATAGAAAATTTGAACCTKGAAACTATTGAAGAAGTCCATCTCTTGATTAAATTTTTGTATAACCTGCACTGATGCTTATGATGAGTTCTTGTGAGGAAGCATCTTTCAAATAATCCGCAGGTTATATGGGTGAAAAGATAAGAACTGTGGCTACTGCACAGTTGTATTTGCACAACCTGGATTTGCCACAGGCCGTTCTTTGGATGGCATCCTCGCCTTTGGTAGCCAGATTTTGCTGTGGTCAGATTTTGCTCGTGGCCAGATTTTGCTGTGGCTTGTGGTGCTCTGCTGCCCAGTGGAACAGAAATGGAGGRTGCTATCCAGCCTTTAATGCCAGGGTGTAATTAATGCTTTAAGGATCAAGTCTTTTGTGAAGAGAACTACGATGCTCAAAGCTCTGAGAGTGTCAGGTAGAACAAACAGGCTGAGCCTTTAAGGGAAGAGCTGGGTTATGATTACACTGAATTACCTGGATGTCAAAATGTAAAGATCTGGGTGTTTTTAAATACAGCRTGTTAAAACAGATGGAATCCTTTCTCTGCTTCAAGGTGGCTAAGGGTATTTTATTTTGGAAGGACTCCACAATGTAATTATTACCCAGATCTGTAACTGTTATAAATGTAGGAAACTCAGAGAAAATAATAATTAAAATTTTAAATGTGTGGGTTTTGGGAGTGTTATTTTTCTTCCCTCYGAGAAAATGCAGTTGTTCAAATGCCTGCTAATTAGACTAGGGATGGTCTATATTAGATTACCTTCTCCCCCTTTCCGATGTATTTGGAGAGTATGTTTCAAATTATTTACAGTCTTGAATTGGTGAGATATTCCCAAATGTTTCTCTGAMTTTTTTTTCCTTCTGTTGCCTCAGATTTAATATAATTAGTTCTCTCATTTTCATTAGGTCACTCAGGCTGATGTATATCCTGAATGAAATCTTCTTATTTCATATTTAACTATTAGTTAACCCGGTAGGATCTGATATTTATTTTTGTGTTTTAAATCCCCAATCTTACACATTTCAAAAATGCGAGGTTAGATTTGTAATGATACCCTAATTATTTCTTTTTATCAAATGCATTGCTTTATGGCATTATACAGCATTTCATTATCCACTTTAACTGCTGGGCTTTTCTTGTCTTCTGCATCACATTGTTTTAGACTTATTCTGAATAAGCAGTGCACAGCACTGTTGAATCTGTTCTGTTTTCCTGATGTGTATGAAGCTTTGATTCCAGATTTTTTTTCCTGAGGACTCCCTCTCCTCCTCCAGCCTTTGTCAGTCTGATGCCTTTCACACCTTATGGGGAGCAGGAAATAATCCTACCATTAAGATGAGGATATACAATCTATTATTTTTCCTGCCATGATCACAGCAGTCTCCCTTCAGTAGCTAGATGTTTTGTCCTGTCAACTCTTTTGCAGATCAGGTTATTAAGGAGTAGAATATTGATTATTTAGGATGAGATTTTTTAAAGCTTGCCTAGAGGGTTGGGGTGTCCAATTAGAAATTAATGACTTAGAGGCAGCTTTGAAAATCCCACCTGTAGAGTTGAAGCTTTCAAATGAGTCTGAAGTTAAGAGCCATAATGAGTGCACAAATGGTGTGATATTTTCCTGTGACTGGAAGAAGTGTTAAATAGCAGCTCTCTATCTTCATGTCAAATAATTAAGGAAGTTAACAGAAGTAGACTTCAGACGAGTAAACTGATCCTGTTTTCTGTGGAACAGGCTAACAGGCAGTTATTTAAAAATACTAAGGTGCAGTGCAGCCCTGGTAATGATAAGTTTTGTCTAGAAAGTCATGTCCTATCTCTTTGCTAAGATAGTTAATCACAAACTTTGACATAAGCCTAGAGCAAGAATAAAAGCAGGGAATATGATGTAGATTTTTTTTTCCAATGGAGAAAGTGAAAAAAAAGTTATTTTTAGGATGTAAAAGTAATAGTCCATCAACCATAAGAATAAAACTAAAGTACGGTTCTGTGTGCCAAAGATTTTTTTTTTYCTTTTTTTAATGATTCCAAGGGTATGGCAGGTGAATCCATTTAGCAAGTCTAATGACTGGAAAGTGGAATGTTTTTCAAATAGCATGGATGAAACGATCTGTAGCCCATCAGCGTACAGCTGGAATGATGTCATACATGGTTATGCTTTAATTCTTCCTGCATTGCTAAAGGGGGAACAGGGTCTGTAATATCCTCTGACTGCCTTGTTGAATGCAAATCCTCGAGCTGGAAATGGAGAGTGTTCTCTTTCTCCACATGACTAATGTTAATTTCTTTAGCAGAAAAAAAATTTAATAAGTCTCTCTAATGGTAAATTACCATTTATTGTAAATGTGCCACATAAAGGAAGTAATAAGTCATTATTATTGACCTATTACTGGTCTTTCTGTTTTACCTCTAATTAAATAAAAATGTGCACTTTGAGTTAATATGCTTTTTGTTTGAATGTCCTTTTTTCAGTCCAGAGCTGGTACTGATACTCCAACACACTGTAGTAATCACAGCTTCCTCTTAGATTTTGCTTAAGCTGGGATGAAGTTTTCTCCTAAATTGTTCTCCTTTAACTGGATCCCCTTCCACCCCATTTCTCTCTTTTGGAGAAAGGAGAGAAATTGTATCAGGCTCTTCTAAMTGCTTGTTTGCTTCTCCCACAAATGTGGGCACTTTTCCTATGGGGAGATAGTAYCCTACTGAGCTTCAAACTTCAAACTGATAACTTCAAATATGTTTATGCTTGAAAGAATGGATTAGAATATAGAAAAATGAGAGGAATTCTAAAGGAAAGCCAGAAATTTGCAGGGCATGAGTGATGTTACAGTGCAGCTGGTGGAGCAGCTGAATGAYTGAGCTGGTGGTGTAGTGTGTGTGCCACGCAGTGTTAGAGAGGTGACACAGTTCTCTGGTTTTGGGCCGCCTGTGCATGTACAGATAACTGCTGSTAGGGTAGAAGCTATCCCTGAATAGGCTCAGGAGCTGAGATCAACATCTGGGAACCTAGAGGCAAAGTCTTTAAAAAAAGTGATTAAAACCAGCTATGCTCATTCTTTCTCATGTTTGAATTGGGTTTTTTTTTTCCCCTTAGGTCAATATGTCTTTCTGCACAACGCACAAGGCTAGCAGGAAGAATCACAGGAACTGCTTTGTCATTTGATACATACCCTGGGGGAAAGGCTTTCCTTGGAGCTGGAAAACAYGGACTTGAACCTTGTTAGACAAGGATGGCATTGAACATGACCTCTCACACTCTGARCAAAGGTATGAGAGCTGTGACAGTGTATGAAGGTGAACAGTGTGAACACCACCATATTTAGGAAAACCTGTCCTAAGAGGAAGGTCCAGTACTCTGTGTACTAGAACTTGACTGCAACTCTGAATAAATATTTTCATTCTTTCTTCTGAGAAGCTCTTTGTGCTCAGATTTTTCTCTGGCCTCCAAGTGTACTGGTTGTTTTGATTCCCGCTCTGAAATGCTGAGTTCCTCCAKGCACTGCAGCCATCAGACTCTAAAAACTGAATTCCCTCCTTGGGATCAGAAACCTAGAAGTTAAATGTCATTGCCTGTTCTTTATAGAGCCCTGTGTCTTTTATTGGACATCTCTAATCCCAAATGTGTAGTCAGAGTGCAAAGGCAATATGTTGCTCRTGTCTCTTTAGTGATCCTGTTGCAGTAATTGTCACTAGAGGTACTCCAGGGTCACCCTTGTTCAACCAAATGTTGCCAGCAGTACTGTAATGGTAACGGGGCCAAATCTTTGTTTTGTAGCTCTGTTAACTCTAATTTAAATGTGCTGGTGTGAAAGTAACTGCACCAGATTTATTGTAGTATGATGGAACTGTAACCACTGAAAATTAATCTTCAGCTACTGATAATTAATATGTTAATAAATGTTAAAAATTTAAAAGTGAGTCTTTGTTCTTCAACGTACATGACTAATCCCACTAAATTTCACTTAGTAGTAGCTCACTAGCTCATTGTCTTTTAAGAATAGATAGTAAGTTGTGGAAGTCAAAAAAAACTCTGCTATTACTTGAAAGTGCATTGCTACCTGAAGCCTGATAATCCTCCTGGCCTGCTGTGACTGTAGATAGGTTTGGCAGGCTGGGGATGTTGCTGAAGGAGTAACAAAACCTGTTGAACCACCTGTGAACAGGGATTTCTCCTGGCATGTAGGTATTTTTCTGAACTGAAGTCTTCTGAAGTGCTGGATTTGTTTAAATTTTGTTTCCTGGTAGCYGTAATTCCTATTGCTGCCTTCTCCCAGATGCCTCTGACCTTGATCTCTTTTCCCAGAGTTCAGCCTCTTCCTTTTACCAGTTCCACCCTTCTTTCTATGCTTCTGTTCTCCCTCCCTTCACAATGCCTTCACTTACCTGAACTTTATGTRAGGAACACATGGCTGAGGCCAGATGGTCATGGAATAATGCAATTTAGCTAATTGCCTGTGTACAAGGGGAAAAAAACCTATCCATTCTGGCAGGAGTGGCATTGCCCCATAGCAGGAAGTCTTACAAAAGAAGAAAAATTTCCTAGAATTCCTAAATGGTTGATCTATTTAGYTCAAACTTTTAAATCTCCAGTGAGTCTATTGCTAGTCTTCAACAATGGTCCTTAATAAGATGGAGAAAAAATGGGAAGTCTAATTTCTCTTTTAATGCTCTTTGTAGAAGAGTTCTGATGTAGAAAATCAATACTTCTATTCAAAGGAAAGCTATTGAAACAAATAATATTACTGGTTGGCAGGCTCAGCAGGCTTTTTGCTTTGATTACATTCTTGCTGACAGTACTGCACTGGTGTTTAGAAAAACCAAAAAACTACTTTTAAGTGCTTTTGCTATGAAACAATTTAAGCAATTTAGTGTTTGGGAGAGAATTGAAGTAAACGTCAAGAGCAAATGAAAATATGCTCTTATTTGTGCTAAAAAAATTTGTGTTAATGAGCAAATAGATTCTGTATAGCTGCAGTCCCACAAAAACCTTTGTTTGGTTTGTTCATGTTGGGAATTTTTTTTTAAATTTGTTTGTACTTTATTGAATTCTTAAAAATAAACATTAGGAATTTTTTTAAGTTACCTTTTAGCCCATACTTAATCACAGGCATTTTCCTTGTTATATCTGGAACACAGATTACTCAACGGTCTTTCTTTGTCTGTGCCAGCTCATATAATTCATATTTTTATTACCCTGATCAATTGAAACATTTTATTAAAGGTCAAAAGAAAAGAAAAATTGTAAAATTAGAAATGGAAATGGATTTGATTAATGATTGAAAGGAAATATGGAAGCAAATGATCCAATTTATTACCTTTTCCTATTTGATAAGTATCTTTGTCTTTGATTCTGGTTCTTTTACTTCAGCTGCTTTGAAATATCTGCTCCTTTTCACCTCAGCCATTTAAAAACACAGGAGAAATCTGCATTAAGCRGTGAATGGGTAACATGGATGGTAACAGCAGTACACATCATGGTATTAAACTTGGGCAAATATGTTAAACATTCCTTTTTTCATTCACAAACTCAATACAATGCTTAAACTATGTGTGTAAGACATTTTTCCCTGAGACTTAAAGTGTAGTGCTGARCATTTCTTGCTGCTGAAGCTGTTTTGGAAGTGTCTGTGTGTGTGCCCAGTGCTCAGAGCAGTAGTCACTGCTGGGAACCAAAGCACAGAAAGTCACTGATCAGCTGTGATGATTTGGAGGAACCAGAGTTTGGGAGAAGCTGTTGACTCTCTCAAGTATGAGACAAGAGACTTGTTAAAGCATCACTGCAGTCTGCTTTGTACGTGTTGCATCATTATAGGGAGTGAGTGCAACTGTATGGTCAGCCCTAATTTAACGTATCTCAGGTCTGGAATTCTGGATTTTTGATAACTCCATCATAATAACAGATCATACTGTTGGAACACAGGGTGGGTTTTCTGTGTGCAATTAGACAATRCTTCAAATATGTTAACATGCAGTGGTTGAGAAGATTGATGGACTCTAAATATATCAGCAGGGAATCATTGAGGGTGTCTCAAGGGATTATTTTAAGAGACAAACAAGACAGCTATTTTGAGCAACAGTCATATAATTCTYTTACATGGACAACTCTTCAAGAGATGTCTGATTCACTGATAATTAAAATTATAAATGAGTCTTGTTTGGCCTGAGTGATTATGTTCATGCTCCAGTGACCATGGCCTCTAAGTACTAAGGCACATAATTAGACCCTTCTTTGACCTTYCAATATCATGTTGACCATATCTAGGCTCTAATAGATCCATAGCCTAGATAGTTGTGTAGGGCCAGATGGTGTTTTCATGCAAAATTAGCACAGGAGTTTGCTTCAAAGCTCCTTGCTCCATGCACAGCAGAAGAATAGATGATTGAAACAAGGGCTCTGGTATGATATGATAAACTGTAAATGAACTTACTGAGGGTGGGCACTTCATGTGTATCATCCTCCTTCCTGGCCAGCATTCTCTGTGTCATTCTGGGTGCTTTAACTTGTAATTTTTGTAACATTTTTCTTTCAATTCAGCAGCAAGATGAAGGTTTTCATCTGACTGTAAAAATAATATGTTTTACCAGTAACAAACTTTAGTGTGTTTAGCCAAGTAAAACAACTCTACTTATGACAAGGTATATAATTTGCATGAAACATCTATGCACTTTATACATCCACAGCAAACATTACCTTCYCAAACTGCAAGAAGAACTGAAGTTTTTCATTCATATGCAATTGTATCGTGTGGGAGACTTTCATGTATGAAATCCAATTAGTAATCCCTTTCCCTGAAATTTTAATTTGGCTGTTTCCCCTTTTTAAGTGTTTTAAATTTTGGCAGTTTTTGTAGGATAAAGGGTCACACTAAGGAAGATGACAAGAGAAAGGAGGCTAACAAGTCTGTCAGAAACTGATGGGAATTTCATCAAGTTAGAAGAAATCAGTCTAGATAAACATTCCCTTTAAATATCCTGATGAGCCTGAACTTTCAGAAAGTAGTAAATGTTCAGTGTATGAACACAGCATTTTCTTTCAGGTACCCATGAATACAAATACTCATTATGTGAATTATAATAATTATGTAAATTATATAATCATTATGGAAATAAAATGAATAAATAGAATCTAGGGAAAAGTAGCTATCAGCTCCACATTTTGACTGCAGCTGTTACTTTACTTTACCTAGTTAGGAATTCATCAAGAAATAATTAAACAATATCATATTCCATGCAGTCTTTAAATTTGTGCATAGGAAGGCATGAGACACACAAATTCTACACATTCATTGATTTCATGCTGACAAGATACTGGGCTAAACTGTACCCTAGTGTAGCTTTAGYACTGCTTTACAGAGAATTGATATTGCCTAAATTTTATCCAAAGTCAGCTGTGAGAATTTCTCTGCAGTTTCCCTTTAATGCACTCAGGCAGACTTTGAAGAAATGAAGTCCAGCAGTAACATTTTTTGGCAGTGCTTCCATTTTCCACATGTTCATTTAAATGATTTACATCATCTTCTACCCTGAGCCCAGACAAAGTCTGCATTCTCTACCTACTGCTGCAGGTAATAGGCCCAAGATGTATTTAGAAGCCCAGAGGACGAATTATCAAATTTGCATACTTTGTGCATGAGGCATGCAAAAGTCATACAGAATAATTATTGATGTTAACAATATAAAGGAGTAGAATACTTTTMTATTATTGATTTTAAACTAGTCTTTTGGCAAACATCTTTACCTCTGAAGTTTCTGACTTTTAACGGTAAAGGAAATTGATGTGGATTTTAGTTTGGGTTTTTTGTCCTTCTAATTTGTTTAAATTGGGGCTGCTGCATATGATGTTGTACAGTGGCAAATCAAGGGTTTTCTATGTCCTTTCTGTTGATTGCATGTATAAGTAGGAGCAAGCCACTAACTTAATAGATCTGTGGTAATTTTGTGTGGTTATGAAACAGATGAACATTTGGACTGTGTTATGTGTCAATCAGTATTGGGGGCTGATTTCCTTCATAATTGTGATGTAATAACGAATTTTGACATACTCAAAATGATGTGCCTGTTCATGGCATGGAATTGTTTCATGAGTCCTGTTCTGTGAAAATGATTGCTCTGCCAGAAAAGTACTTGTAGGCTAAGGCAGTGGTRAAAAAGGCTAAATAAGCTGTACATYTTCATTTATGGGGTTTCAGGTACTGGAAAACATGATCTGATTTTGAATCCCATTTTAATTACTATGAAAGATTGCTCCCTGTTGTTTAATGCCATCTTGCATTGTAGACCACTGATAGGTTGTGTCATCCACTGCTGAGATGCCATCTTTATGGTTCCTTGGGAGAAACAATCCTTCTTCCAGGGCAAGCATATCACAAGCATCTCCTTCAATTGGTTGTATTTTAACTATTAACTATGAAATCCTGATTTAAATAGAACAGATTTTTTTTTTTTTGCCTGAACTTAAATTTTTCTATTTGATTTTGAGTCTTTGCTTGTGTATTCTCATTTTCTAAGGCAGCTGCTTAGGCTTATGCAATACAAGATAATGCTGACTGAACCTCCTGTGTTTGTTTGCATTATGCTTTTGTTTCACTCTGCAGCTCCAAACGATAGGTTGCAGTAAGTGTTCAATTTCCTGATGAGGCTTAAAAGAACTTTGGCTCTCCAATGCATCAGCACACGACTCCTGTTTTACCATGATAAGAAAGTATTTGCCTTTAGGGAAAAGGAAAATGATTGAATGCATGTGTTTTACATTACTTGAACCATGATCATTTTACTGAAACAGGCCAAGACATTAACAAGGGTTTGGCCACGAGGGAATTAAGAGTCTGTCGTGTATCTTATATCCTAGTCAGATGCACTTTATTTTAGCAAAATGAATTCAGAGAAGAAAATACCGCTTTAGCATTTACATTGTGGTCAGAAGTAATGAAGAATGAGATGTGGTTATACCAAATTCCATGCCATTATTCATATAGATTTGAATTTAAATCAAAGGCATGTAAAATTTATATGTAAAACCCTGTTCTTTGTGATATATTGTATTATAATTCCTGGGTAATTACTTTAGCCTTCATTTAAACTTTGTGACCTTCTCAGATCTTAGATCCACACCCCTTCAGTAGTTGTCTGGCCACACTCTTGTTTATTCTAAAATTTTGGATTTTATCTCTRAGGTGACCCCTGGGCTGTGTCCATTGCTTATCAGTCTTTGAGAATCCATGTTTCACTGCYCCATGAAAGGTTGGGAAGCCCCTTGGTTGGCAGGTCAGATGTAAATCTAGATGTTGTAGCATGATCCTCTCTGTTGTATCAGAGAGGTGGTCGGATCCGCTTCCTTTCAAACACTGCTGTCCCTTTTCACAGCATGATGTAAGGGGCAGGACTGGGTTATTCACTGATATTTTGTAAGAAGTGATTCTGTGAAAGGATGAGAATTGTTTGCAGCAGTACTTCATAACCAAGCTGCTTCCATAGACTGAACCATACCCATGAAAAAGGCATGGAAAAGAAAATTCTGAAGTCTTCCTACCATAAGAAGAATGGCACAATTCATAGTGCCTTATTGTTTAAAACAGTGATATGGTAAAAATTAATTTTCATGAGGTGATATGGTAAAAATGAATTTTCATGAGATGCAATTCAGTCTCTCTCCTGAAGCTGGTAGGGCACTTGAGGTTCGTCACAGAATCATTTAGGTTAAAAAAGACCCCGAAAATCATTGAGTCGACTGATTAACCCAGCATTGCCAAGTCTGCTGTTAACTGGAAATGGTGACCTCATTGTTTAGAGAATGATCCTGCAARCTCCTGGGGATACTGGGCTGTGGGAGTCTCCATACAGAATACAACCACTGCAGTTTGAGCCAGCTCTGTGGTCCTGGCAGCTCTTGGCTTAAGCCCTCGGCCAAGCCTTGGTGCTCCATGGGTCCTGGTGAGACACTTGGAACAACGTGTTTGAAAGCTGAAATGGCWGCAGTCTGCATGTTTGTATTCATGAGCTGCACAGAGCAGAGCCTTTGGCTGTTTACATCACTCTGTGCTTACACTTCCATCCATGTGTGCATCTGTTTATAGAGTTCCTGGATATTTTGTGTCGTTCTAATGACAGAGAGATCACAGCTCTTGGGACATTTCCTCATATGTGCCCAGAGTTCCACACTAAAAGGGAAACTTTTTAAAACTCCAGCCAGGCTTTCTGGTGGTAAATTTTGGGAGTTTCTAARTCCTGTCTTATTCCCTGTGCTGTCAGGGTTTCCTGGCAGGGCYACAGGAACTTTAGGCCTCATGGAACACGCAGCATTAACCTGTGAAATCAAGATTTTCACTGCAACATAAGCTGTCACCCAGGAAAACAGTGTACAATGCATTTGTGAAATGTATGAAAAGAAGTTCAGGAATTCAGTTAATTAACCACATCAGTTTCTTAACGTGATCAATTTTAATTAAACTGAATTTTAATAGAGAACTGTGTAGTCTGTAGAGAGCAATTGCTAATTCTACAAAGCATGTGCTGCTTTTCACTTCAGATTTGCTCCCATCTAATTAATATGGATAGGGCATTAAGCCTTTTTGGACTCTGGTGGTTTTCATTTCATGACTATTAATGATTTTAATGAACTAGACTAATTCAGTAGTTTTCATCCTAGTGTTTCAGAGCTTTGTTCATCACAAATTTCAGGTTTATAATTGGTTTCCAGGTCTTAACAGTGGTCATTGATCAGCTTCAGCAGTTTCTTTTACAACCCACAAGGAACATAAGAAAAGGTTTTAACCCTTTGTTAGCACAAGGGCACATCAGAATTGCCTCAGTATCCAGAGAAAGGAGAWGGGATCTGGAAGTTCACTGAACATTTTGTGTCTGAATGCAAGTTGTGTAGAAACATTGCCATTTCAGATGTAAAAGGAATCTGAACATATCATTATGTCACAGTTTACAAGGTAGAGGACCCAATTCTGAACTGATCCTCATGGCAGGTATTATACCAATACAGAACTGTCTCAGAGCCTTGTCGTTCTAACCTATGTGATATATATGTTCCTGTGATAGGTGTRGAGACTGTCTGTTCATTCAAAATTTAATCAAAAGGCCTTTTAAACTTTTTTTTGACCTTATTTTTTTAGCTTAGAAACTCCCACAGGTTCACCTCTCTGACTGGCACGAAGTGTCCTCTCAGTAAATACCTTTCGTGTGCTGTGTATTATTATTAATAGCAAACACCTCCTTTGTAGGACATAACCCCACTGCTGAAAGAAATCAAAATGCATATATATTACTTTTCCCTTTACAAATAAAACTTTCAGTAGGGTTTGAGCAAGAAACCTTGTACCTGTAAATATAAATGTATGCTGGGAGTTCTCATTCTCACAAGCAAAGCTCCTATTTTTATTCATTCTTTTGGCTGCCTGTACTGCCTTTGTGGTCCTTGGGAATTTTAGGATAATGAGTTCTGAGGAAGCAAATAATATCAGTGTTCATTTTTGAGGTAGTTCATCATCTTAGACTTAAGAATTTTTTTTTTTTTAATTGCAATTTTGTTTTAGATGTAAACTTACTTTCCTTGCCAAGCTCCCTGGAATGTGTTGCAGTGGCTGCAGACACTGTGCTGAGCTGTGGAAATGAGAAGCAGCCACGTGTCCTGGTGTCATGGTGATGGTATTGATGTTTTGCTTTTTGAACATCCTGATCACTGGCCAAGACTGAGTGTGGAAGGCAGGAGAATGTGGTCAGGTTGCTGTAGATTGTGCTCAGGAGTTGCCTGGCCCTGTGCAGCATGGCTTGGAGAGCTGAGCTCCTGTGGGAACCAACTTTCCTTCAAATGAGACAGGAAAAAATCATGCTCTACACGTCTCTTGTGCATTTGCATGCCAACATTTTAAATTTTCTTTCTCGTGGGCCGTGCACGTTTGGAGTCAGTGAAGATGAAAYATTTCACAACAGCAATTTCCTAATGTTTATATAAATTTCTAGCTGTCAATTATGTGGTTTCCAAGTGTTGATCACAGTTTGGAAAAACTGGCAGTGAAAAATACTGGCAATGTGAAAAAAAGAGTGCATATCTTTTCTAGAGCCACGTCAGACACCCCAATGTGAATCTTCAGTAAAGACTCCATCCAGGAGGCCATGAATTAAGGTTGATAAATAATGTGGCATGGGATTTTTTGAATTTTCATTCTAATTCTACCAGAAGAAACAATAGCAGCAYTGATGTAATACTAGAGATAGTTTTGTATGCTTAGTGCAGAATGGAACTGGATTTGTGCAGCTTCATCATTATAGGTTGGKACCATTTGCCCATCATCTGCCACTGCACACGGGATAATTGTGTTCAAGTTCTGAATGGATAAGAGCAAGTTACAAGGGAGAAAGGCTTATTATATTCAGAAGATTAAACAATGATCATAACTATTCCTACAGGTCCTATAATCTCTGCAKGCATTAGCATAGGGTTCCCATTCCTTCAGAAAGACACTTTGCTCTCTGACAGGAGGATCTCTTTCCTACTGCTGCCAGCTGTAATCTCTGTGCTTGTAGCTCAGATGAGAAGATTCTTATCCAACTGCACTGTGGTTTGGAAATGTCTGCTGCAGCACTGATGTGTGCCACTCTATCAGCTGCAGTAAAGATCAATTATGCTTTCCAGCTGTTAACCCCGCTTCAGTCTTTGACAGGATTTGGTTTTTAGCTGCCCTCAGACTGTGTCACTTTTAAAAAATATGACAAGAATATAATGTATGGATGTATAAGACCAAATTGTTGGATCGTTAAGCAATAATGGTGAAAAAAATGCTGATGACTTCCATTATTCTCTGAAACAATGGGGTTTTTTTGATTGTTTTATACRTTCACCCAGCACTTTCAGCACTTTTAACATTTCTAAAACAGTGCTGTCACAATTAGAGCTAAGGAGCTTGCAAGTAGTAGGATCTAGTGAGTAAGGTGGTGGAAGATGGTGAATCGCATTTGACATTTAATGGTTCAGTATTTTCACTGAAAACTGAATAGGAACTCTCATTTTATTTACTTGCTGTTTGTGAGGTTGGAGCTTATCTGTAGCCCAGCAATCTTCTGTTATAAAGCTCTGTGATGATTTCTTGAAGGTGGGGGAGTTTTGCTGATGGGCTTATTAAATTTCAAGAAAGACCAGTTWTCCTTGGGTTTCTACTTTGTCTTGGATAGATTTTAAGGCCACTGTAAAAATGCATAAGAAAATCCTTCTGGACAAAATTAACAAAGTAGAATGCTTCTGACTCTTGGTCCCTTTCTCTGTTTCTCTCCATCTACCCTCCAGGACAGACTCCTGGGAGGTGAGAAGCATTCTGACTTTATGATGACCTGCAGCAAGGTTTGCACAACGCTATCTGTGTGCCTGTGTGCCTCAGGCAGGATTTATTCATTTCATGTGATTTTCAATGTGCTGCAATGATTCTATAAAGTCAGGAATCATTCTGAACGGAAGGATTAAGAGCAGGGTTTACAGCCGTAAGAAATACAGACATGTAACCATGGTTTATAATCTATTCATTCCCTTTCAGTGATGAGTGTAAATGTTAATGTGCTGACATAAAACACATTGACACTGAGACACCACTGGTAAGGATATTGTATAGGTAAATTTTTGATCCACAAGAATTGACAGAAAGGTTTTTCAGGGAGAGTGTTAATAAGGACAGGTATGGTCTTATTAGAAAGAGTTTGCCAAYCAGATTTGAACTATTATGATTGGTTGGCTGTTGTCGTGTCAGTAGATCAAAATTGTGTTAAAAAGCCATATTCCAATTTCTTCAATTAAGTCAAAAATGTCTCTTTCAGTTTGTAGATTCTCCCTTTGATATAATGGAAATGCTACTGAACTCAGTAGAACAAAAAGAACAAAGTAAYGGAGAAATACAGAAAATCTTAAAATACAGCAAACTGCAATCTGCTTTATTTAAGGACTTGGCTTTGGGGTTAGAGGGGAGGAAAAATGTTTAAAATGGTACAGAAAGGGACAGAACTATGTTGTATCTTATATGTATATATACCACATATACATCTAATACAGCTCTGAATAGTGTTGCTGCAACACAAAAAGCAGCTGTGATTTAGAAAATGGTCACGTTTGAAATGTCTAGATTCCAGTTTTCCTTTTTCTTTTATCATTGCAGTCAGCATAGTCRCAAAAAATAGCTCTCATGATGTCATAAACTTTACTGAAGAAAGCAGTGTCTTTCTTGAATTATTTATTTTACATAAAACATTTATAAAGTGCTACTAGACAACATGGAAGAGCAGTATAGTAAAATCAATAAGCATTAAAATCAGAATGAATTTGGGCACCTCATACATTCTGTGGGATTATTCTTCAACTGTGCCTCATATGTGATTACTAAACAGCTTTTTTGCAACCCTTGATCCCGTGGCCACTCTGGGGAGGCTCTCAATATTTGAACAATGCTGCTGGATTGTCCTCAGTTAGCTCCCAAGGAACTGTTTCCCATCGGAGAATGTCATGGTTTGTGCTGGTTTTACCGTGCTCACCCTCCCTGTCTCCAGTGCCTTTCTCGTGCTTTGAGCACCATCTTGCAGAAGATGGAAATGTAGCACAGGGTTGGCTGAGCTGGCCCATGGAGCACTGTCCCTGTGGCTGGAGATCCCCAAGGTGCTGCTATAGCAGAGCTTCAGATCCCATAAACTCCCTTGGAATAGCAGACCAAGAAAATGACCTATTGCAGTGAACAGTGATTGCTGATCTCAAGTTTGGAAAGAAGATCAAATTCTCAATGGAAGAAATAAATAGCAGCTAAGGAGTTCAAGTAATGTGGGAATGAGATTGCAGAGTTTTTATTCTGACAGCATAAACCAAATACATCTGCAGTTATCTGAACTAATAACATCGCACAAATATGGGTTTTCTATCAAATAACAGCACATAATGCACATTAATGACATCACTGTTGAAAAGCTGAGATTGTACGTGTGTCAGAGGCACTGGATGTTGAATAGCCAGGTTGGCAAGTGAAATGAGATCATTGTGTTACACACACAAAACCTCTGCAGTCTACACTCTGATGTCACAATTCTATCATTTTTTAAATTGCTGAGTGRTAGTTTTGCTCCGAGGCGGTACTGGAGCAGCCAAATAYYTSTTRCAGAGTTGTGTTTTGTCCCTTCATMCAGTTCTCAGGTGCCTTTCTTCAGTTCATCCTCTGGTGAGATTCATGCCTTGCTGAGTTTATCATGCTACCAGCTCAAAATTCCTCATCTGCTCTGTCCCTGAGTGTTTCAGAGTGATCTCTGTGGGTTTCCTCAGTGGAAATTGTATTGATAATTCCTACTGCTTAGCTGTCAATAGRTTTCCCAATAATAACCTGCCCCAAATAAGAACCTTTCCCAGTAATAACCTGTCAGATGCTCCGTGCTCTGGTGAGATTTCTTGGCATGTGATTTGTTGGTGGGGTATGATAGTTCCCTTCTAGTTTCTAGATTATCAGCCAGCAGATGGATCTCATACTTGTACCTCTTCTTCTTGGTAATCCTGTTGGCTCCAGATTGCAATCACAATTAAACATC
This sequence comes from Malurus melanocephalus, assembly GCF_030028575.1. Lineage (NCBI taxonomy): Eukaryota > Metazoa > Chordata > Aves > Passeriformes > Maluridae > Malurus > Malurus melanocephalus. The sequence continues at coordinate 197,846 of NW_026624000.1, read as the reverse complement.
TGAAAATAGCTTTTTTTTATTAGAGAAAACAGCTTTTTATTAGAGTCTTGGGGTTGGCTGCCAAAGGGAAAAAATGCTGGTAAAAAACTTACTTTGATTTGGAGCAAATCTTAACTATTTATTGTCTCATCTCAATGAAAATGGATATTTGAACAAATTGTATCATTCAAATTTACTTGAGCACAAAAAGGTGGTTACTGCTTCAGTACTATTCCAATATAAATTTGAACTTGTATCTCTCAGAAAATTGCTTGYAAAACTGGGCAATAGGCTCATTCTCTTTCAGATGATGGAGGTTTGTGGCAAAGTGCACTGCCTATGTGCTCTCAGTTTCTGCTGTTGATACTCCTTCACTTAGTAYAAAATATATAAATATTTAGTAATGCAAAACCAAACCAAAATAGCCCCCAGGTTTAATATTTATTTATTTTTTTTAAATAATAGCTCTTTTTTTAGGGTTTCTGTCTCATATTCTGATTGCTGTGATATTTCTAGGCACATTAGCCTGTTGTGCAAGGGTGAAAAGTGGTATTAATATTTAGCACKAACTGAACAGCTATTTGTTATTTTAGAATATTTGCTCTAAATAATGTCTTGTTATTTTTAGAAATTAGTACTTTCCCAGGTTTTCTGGTTTAGTTACAGCCTGCTGGCTGWTTGCAAGGCAAGTACTTTGAAATTTGCTGAAATAATAACTAAAATAAGAAAACCAATTTGTGGAATCTGCAAAATTTATTGTCTGGATTTGGTTTGAGTTTTGTTGATTTATTTTTGTTATTGTTATTTTTAAACCAAGCATGTCTGTTCTCTGAAATGAATACACAGTATAGCATTATTATCCAATTAAAAGAATCATCTGGCTGAATGTTAAATATATAAAGGGCTGGTTAATCAATGGATCTGGTGTTCTCCTCAAAGCCCAAATGTGTTTCATATATTAGCACTCTCTGCCACGCTCTCTGTTCAATTTTGCAAAAGGGGATGACAAGACTGGGCAAGGTCACCTGGAGCTCACCTTTCCCTGCTTTGCAGGCTGCTGCTTTTGACTAAATTCCTGATGAATTCCCTCCTTTGAAGAGTGGGTGGCCATGGCAAAGACAAGATTTGCTTGCTTACWTTTTCTGGAAGAATAAAGGTGATGCTTTGTGCCTGGAAATACACAGAAGCAGCAAATTCTGTTTTGGAAAGCATTTTATGCTCATTCTTAAGGTGGCAAAATTCATTTTTGCATGTGGTGTGTGGAGCCAACCACATGATGGTGATGATGATGATACTTCAGATTTAAATTTAGTGATTTTTATGGAGAATATGGAGATGGTTTCAGTTCTTTGAAAGAAGTGATCACAAGTGATTCCGTTTCAATTACATGGAAGAAGGCACCTAAACATCAAAGTAATGTTACAAGGGAAGAATCTGAGAAATGTATCAGTTAAGGCTGGATCAATGAAATGAGCTGCTCTGAAGAGTTTAGGAGATTGAGTTTAGGGAATTGAAAAGTGCTCTGGAACTTCAATTTAAAGAAATTCCAATGAAATTTGCAATCAAGGACCTAATTACAGAGCATCAGACAGAGTTACAACAGAAATAATTTAGGGCCAAAATTAAGGGATGCAACCCATAAACAATCATGTTCATTGTGTACCCCAAAGCTATAATTAAGCTAATGCAGATCTGGTGGGAGAACAAATGTGCATAATTTTGTTTCGAATAAATTCAGGTTGAATGTTGTCATTGAGGATCTGGCACAGCTCTCCAAAAAAGCACCAGGAGACAGAAGACCTAACTGGAGTCACAGTGAAGCCCAATGTTCTGTTCAAAAGTCTTACCTAAAAAGAGACTGTAAGTTATGTAAAGTAAATATGAAGCCCAATGTTCTGTTCAAAAGTCTTACCTAAAAAGAGACTGTAAGTTGAGATATGTAAACCAGATATGAACAGTAAGTTGCCCCTAGTATTTTTCTGTACAATGCTCAATGTAGGTTTGCTCTCTGACTTTTTTTGGAAAAAACCTGCTCTACTTTTTCAAGACTCCCACTGACTATATTTAGGCTTTGAATTATGTCCCAAAGTAGCAAGTGGGGTTCAATTTACATTTCTATTTCCTCAGCTGAAGGTGTTCCTTGTTTTCCATTTCTTGCATGGGAAAGCCTAAGAGAAAGCAAAGTCTGATTACCAATATTTTACACGTATCAGCTGGAAACATAATGTGAAAACCAGTATCAAACTTGGCAGTTTCATCCTATTTGAAGGCTGTGTGTGAGTGTGGGGGTGACAGGGAAAGGGAGGCCTGAGGTCCTGCTGTTTTATTTGATTCCCCTTCAGAGTTCAGGAAACTCTGTACTTTTGACTTTTGTAACATCTCTCTAGAAACTTAGATTAAATGAACAGTAATTTCAAGGTGTGCAGGCTGTTTTGTGTGAAAATAAGGTAATTCTAGTAGTGCACAGTCCTATATTGGGGTATTTCTGTTCCAAAAGCTGCCTCATGCTRAGAAAAGAGTCCCATTACAAGAAGCAGGAATAGTCACTGGCTTAAATTAAATTATTTTAGTTGATGCGTACAAATAGCCAGAGTACCTGTACTTAGGAAATCAACAGAATAAATCCAGCACCCCTTCATGTTTTATATTTTGGGAACCCAARGGTTGTATATTTTTCAAACATATTTGAAATCAATAGTAGCAAAACTACTATATATAGGATATATATATATATAGGAGGATATAACACATAAAAGAGAAAGAAAATATTGTCTACCGTAGTACCCAAAATATTTTAGCTTGGTATATGAGAACTTTGAAATTGGCTTTAAGGTCTGTGTAGTTAAACACTTTTTAAATGTGCTGCTTAATTTTTCCTCACATTGTAATTCATTGTTGGCCTTTTCTGCAGTGAATTGTTGGGATTAACCAATAAATCAGCAGAAAAGACATGCCAATTTCCTCAACAGTTGACAAATTACAGTGTGGGCAAAGTACTGTATGTATTATTTATTTTTTTTAAATTTATTTCATGAGGAAGGCTAACATTCAGATGCCCAAAAACCATGCTGGTTTTATTTGTTAATATTGCATTTAATTTTGTTCTACTTTTTCGCAAGTAGCATTTGCAAAGGTGTTGCTAATAGTYATTATWGATATGATAGTAATAAAAAGTAATMAAGTTAATTTTATTTGCRGATATTTGCTTWAAAATRGTATTATTTAGGAAAAGAACACGTGTAATTACAAGGCTTTTCTTCCTRGAACTTTATTTTAATAGAAGACCTTTGWGTTGGGTTTATTCTTTATTTCAGAATAAATAAAGCAAAAYTTTGGGTTTGAATACCGTAGTTCTGAATTATTTAAAAACTTGCATTCTGGTTTCTACACATTCATTATTTCCTAGAGTTTTGGGATCCTAGCTGGGCACTCAAACTAGGCAGGGTATCTGCTCTGTACAAATCCTGTGTCTGTATTTACAAAYAGACATTTATCGGGCCATTTATAAGTAGCACTTGATATGTGTGAGAAATAGTGATAAATAAACATGCAAATTAGCCCCTTAATTGTGCMTTACCTTGGATTTCTCAATTCTTAACTCTCATTGCCTGCAAAGGTTAAAACAATAAACACAATCCCATCTYTCCTCAGGAATGTGGTCTGTTTTGTCTTTATCATAACAAACCTATTGTTTAAGGCAAGCTTTTGTTAAGTGTGAGTGCAGAGAAAATGTCCCTGACCTTGGCCATGTAGTACAGCTCGTGGAATTGTATTAGCTTTTATACTGCATGATGTATGAGCAGCCCTCTCAAGAGCCTGGAGTACCATGCTGAAAAATAACCATTCATAAAATAACCACTTGGTGTTCGAGCTCAGGCACCTCAGAAAAGTGGCAATTTTGGAGTTTATTGCAGCATTTTGGGACCTCAGAAAGGGGGCAATGTTGGAGTGTATGGCAACATTTTGGGACTTCTCCAAGTGAGCTCAGGCACCTCAGAAAGGTGGAAATGTTGGAGTGTATGGCAACATTTTGCAATTTCTCGAAGTGAGCTCAGGCACCTCAGAAAGGTGGAAGTGTTGGAGTGTATGGCAACATTCTGGGACTTCACAAAGTGAGCTCAGGCACCTCAGAAAGGCGGAAATGTTGGAGTGTATTGCAGCATTTTGGGACCTCAGAAAGGTGGAAATGTTGGAGTGTATTGCAACATTTTGGGATTTCTCTAAGTGAGCTCAGGCACCTCAGAAAGGTGGCAATGTTGGGGTGTATTGCAGCATTTTGGGATTTCTCTAAGTGAGCTCAGGCACCCCAGAAAGGTGGCAATGTTGGAGCGTATGGCAACATTTTGGGACTTCTCGCAGCTCCAGAGCTGCAGTCTCTGTCTGGGGAGTTTCTCTGGGTGAAGGTTCTGCAAAGTTTCTGCATGGCAGTTGTCACTGTGGGCCAGACAGCCAACATAAAAGAATAGATACAAAACACACAAAAAGTGTGTGAAAAAACAGAAAGAAAGAAGGACTTTATTGTGGGACAAGCCTCTTTTATCCACTTTAGAAACCAGCGCATACATTTGYGTCAAACATACATTGGTCAGTGAGGCTGTCACTTTCTACTCAACAGCACAGGATTGGTAGGTTTGCAAAAGCTACAGTATTAGTAATGTTTATAATTGTAARCCACCTGCATTATCAATTCTACATTCCAATCTTCTTTTTCTCAAGACAACCAAGAACATAGCGTTTTATTCCTATGCAAACTGTTAACACTCCCTACAGGCAGCTGCCTTGTAGGTGCCATTGAGATCCTCCTTCCCACACTATGGGGACGTTTTTCCTGCGAGCTGAGGTGTGCCAGGGTTGTAAAAATGGGGAAAGAAGAGAAAATGCCCCACAGCCACAGCCCTGAGCTGAGCTCCTCATTGTGCCCATCCAGCACAGCTCCATGGTGGGTGCATTTCTGAGCAATCAGATCCTGCCACCGAAGGGATGAAATGTCCCAGGGCCAGGGATGCTGCAGGGATTAAAACTCAAATGATCACAGTGGCTCACACATGGCTGAGCAAGATCAGAACTGAAATGGAGTTTGCCCTGTGTGGTGATTTGTGGGGAAGTCATGTCCCTCCCGGTGCCTGTGGAGGGACCAGCACAGTCCCTCCAGAGGATCATGGCTGCATCTTCCACTTCCCTCTCACTGTGCACAGACTCTGCCCTGTCTGCTTTTCAGCCAGCAGATCCTTTTTCYTGTGTTAAGGCTCTGTAGAAATGGAGGAAATTCACCTTTTCCAAGGTCCCTTCAGGGCAGCCCCCATGCCCCTGTCACTCCTCATTGCCTTAGGGAGTGATGGGACAATGCTTTGGGAACTGTGCCTTTTTTAGATGACTTTCGTTAAAAATTTTTTGAACTTCAAGTCTGATCTCAGTCTGAAGTAGTGTAATTTCTCTGTGTTTGTGTGTTAAAGTCATTAGCCTTCTTCAGGATAGGGAATATTCTGGGAATAGCAAAGGCCCCTKGGGAGCCAAAATGGAGATGGAGCCATGGAGAAGTACTTCAGCAGCCTTTTACATGCTAAACCTCATTTCTGTTTACTCATTTAAAACCCTTTAGAGAATATGGCTAGGTAGACATTATTTTGAAACTATATGTTATTTATTTAGCTGTGACAAATATGCTCTGGATTTAAAACCAAACTGCACTTCCTCCTACACAGAGGGGTATTTTTACTTGGTGCCTAAAAAAGCTGGCTCCAAATAAAAATACCCCCCCTACGTAGGAGGAAGTGTAGCTAATGAAAAGCTCTATTGGTGTTGGGGTGTGTTTGTGGGAAGGTGACTGGTTTGCTTCTGAAGMTACAAGACTTGGCACCAAGATGTTTGTGGCCACGCTCATGTGGATGCCAAACAAATTCTTGGGGCATGAAGAGCTCTGCCAAACTGGCATTAATTATAGYTATGGGTGGGATAGTGTGAATTAGCAGCACTTTGGCTTCTCATCCAAACTGCAAATGATCAGCTAAACTCTGTTTTAAGGAGCTSGGTTGTGCTTCTGTATCAACATCAAGGTGTTTGAAAGGGAGAGCCTGAGAAATTAGTATTAAACACATACTGCARCAAAATGGTCTTGTTACTTTAATTTTGATGGCAATTTCCCAGCTGTTTCTGAAATCACTATTTTGGCWATTCTTCTTTCTTCTGTAAACAAAAAGAAACATCACCCCAAGAAAATATAGAATATGTAATAAACATTTTTCTCTTTTGCACCACTAGTAATACACGATGAGGAATGCAATTTGTATAAAYAGTCACAGATGGAGCTTCAGTTTTACTATTAGGATCTCTCATAAAGCACTAATTACTTGGCTTAAAGGAAAGCACTAGGGAAAAAAAAATGGGCTTTGTGGATCAGAAAGATGGAATCTGATTTGAAGTTTCTGTTTCATAATTACCTACACCTTTATTTTGGTTTGGGTCATGCCGTGACCTAAAAGCCTCTGAAAATAAAGGGTTCAATTTACAGACTTCAAAAGCTGTATCTGACTTTATCTAAACTTACAGGAGGCAATAATTTAAATAACCTGCCAATTTTAAGGTAGTATTTGAGTGTTGCCCTTACTGGGWATATTACTTTAAGAAAAGAGAGATTTTCTTGCCCTTTCTTTCCCAACAGGCACTCAGAAATGAGCTCCTGACCAAAATAAAAAAGACAACTGTCTCCCCAAAATTGTGCATGTTAAGACAGGACCAACACTTGTGGTCTTGAACTCAAAGATAGAGCTGCATTTACTGGGCTTTTTGAAGTCAATAGCCTTTATAAATGTGAGTAATTTAGAACCAAGGTGATAAAACTTTAGTCTCAGGTCGTGGAAGTCTTTTTCCCGAATAAATTTGTCCACTGATGGTACCAGCAGACTTTTCAGTGTCTGAAAAAGGACACACAAARCCTGCAACTCATTGCTGTGCCACCCTAAAACACCTCAAACATTTGGCATTTAAATTTTACAGTTACTTATGTATTTCAGGGCTTAGTTGGGTCTTCTCTGCCTGATGAGATTTGGATACAAAAGTTCCAAAAATTCAACCTGCTTCTGGTATTTKTCCTTTTGTGCTTTCCATTCTCAATTGCGTGACTCTTTTCATCAGAGGGAATGCATATGTGTGWGTGCTAATAATTTATCTAGGGATTAATAATTGCTCTGGAGATTCATGCAGGAATAATGATGATTGGAAAAACATTAATTAAACAGTCGGGTTGAGAGCACTGGCTAGCAGCATTAGATTTYCAGGCTTTTGATTTCATGTACTTTAGTTCTGTGAGTCTTCATTTTTCTGCATCCATCTCTAATCAGATTTTCTCTGATTTCTAACTCTTTGGTTTTAGAATTCCATGGTCTTGTTCAGTGTCTTAAATAAAGGTTGTTTTCCAAATACGAATATATACTGAAGAAAATTTAAGATAATGCTTGGAATTAAGTGAATGTTGCAATTTTKAGGTATTTATGCTTGGAATTAAGTTGCAATTTGAAGGTATTTAATTAACACTAGAACRTTGAAAYAATATTCTGAAGTGAATGGGGTTTGCTGATGAGTTAGTTTATATTTTATTTTTTGTTACTGTCTTGTCCTAAGGGGRAAAAGGTTTTTTGTTCTCAGACCAACACTTGTCTCAAGAATAAGAGTAATGAGCATCTGAGAGTTGACTGTGGGTGAAATAATGTGACATACCAATGACATTTTCATTTAACAATATTTTAATGAGAACAGGGAAACAAAAGAAGGAGAAAAACCCTGCAGGCTCTGATGTGCTGTTAGTTAGCACAAAGTACAAATACTTACTTTGGATTATGGCAGTATCTATCTATCTATCTATCTATCTATCTATCTATCTATCTATCTATCTATCTATCATCTATCTATCATCTATCTATCTATTGTTTTCCCAAAATAATCTTTAGAGGTGTATAAGTTTTTTTTGTAAAGGTTGCTTTCCAAATACAAATATATACTGAAGAAAATGTAAGATAATGCTTAGAATTAAGTGAATGATGTAATTTTAGGGCATTAATGCTTGGAATTATGTGAACGTTGCAATTTTTGGGTATTCAATAAATACTAGAATATTGAAACAATATTCTGAAGTGAATGGGGTTAGAACATAAAGGTTAAGTAAGCTTTGACTGAAGTGAGATGAGCTGCTCCTGTTCTTCATTCTGCTGGAAGCAGGAGACTCCCAATAGGAGCAGTTTTTAACCATTTTGACAGTTTGTGGAAATTCTGTTCCATTGAGAAGCACTGGGAAATGTAATGTGCTGCACTTCAATATGCATTTGTATCACCTTTTTGGTTATAACAGCAAAACCTGTGTCATTAGAATGAAAATAAAAAKAAAATAAAATAAATTTTTATTTGAAAATCAGTCCAAATGGTCTATAAACTTTTGCAAAGTCATCTGAGCTAACAAGAGCCTGAGAGGGTCAYTCAAATGAGTGGATATTTGTTGTACATCTCAGAACACACATACGATTAATCATTCCCTGAAAAATGTTTTGAATTTTTGCCAGTGCTTATATTGGTACAGAGCCAGTGCAAAAATAATCTAAGGGTCCTGATGTGTAAAAACTGTAGCATGTAATAGAATTTGGGAATGAGGGAAAGGTCTGGGTTTACATTCAAGTGATGTCATCCCAGGGCTCAGACACCCTCCAAGAACAGGGACTGCAGGAGGGAACAAGGCTGGAAAAATCATGCCAAACTATGTTAGGCAAAAAATTAGGACATGAATAATTTCACCCCAGAATATTTTTTATTTATGGGTTTGAGTGACTGTATAATAATGAAATTAACCTGATACAATCCTGACTGAGCAATATATGGCTTGCTTATTTTGAAAGAAAGCCCAAATTACATTTTATCTACAGAAAGACAGAAGGGAATAGAAAGGTGTTCCTGGCTTTTAATGTCCTTAGTCCAGTGTTTAGAGCTCTGTTGGGTTTAATATTTTTTTAACTCAGAAGTATATTTAAGTGAAAATCCATTAGCTAGACCAATTTTCCTRACTAAAAAAATAGAAATAATGATATGTTTTCTTCGGTATCCGACCATACAGGGAGATTTTACCTTTTTAATTAACCAAGTATTTCTGTGCAGTGAATGAGCTGTGAAGGGCTGAAATTCATAAAACGTAATTCATAAAACATAATGTAGTGGAAGAGTTAAAGGCAACTTATTTTTGTACCTTCTTGGCACGTAAATACCAGTCTTTATTAAACATATATGGTGCAGGGACAATGCTTCACATGGGGAGGAAATGAAATTTATCCTACCGATGCAGAAGATGCATCCTGAACCTTCCTCAAGCACTGGTTAACAATTAAAACTGTAAAACCAGAAACTGTGGGACGAGTCCTGGGTTTATGTCAGGACAATCAGTTCTTTCCCCTTTTGACATTTAAATTGGCTGAAATCTTCAGGGCCCAAAGGCTGCATTTCAGGTTTATTGATGTTCTCTGTTGGGGTTGAATTTGGGGTGATTTTCTGCTTTATTGTTGCTGTTGTTTTTTTTTGTGAGTATGGAGTTGATATTGTCTCTAGAGATCTTTCCAGAAAGTTCTTGCAGTTGAGGGAGGGGGAGTTTATTTGCTTGTTTGTTTGTTTTTATRATTGATACCTGTTTCTGCATCATGTCTGATTAAATTAGGGTGTTTCAGAATGAATGCTTCTAGGATCTAGAATATTTTACTGACATTTTGCAGTAACACCTATCAGTTGAGTTTTTGTTTGCAATACARTTTGGATATTGCAATATTGATAGTGCTGCAGTGATGTTTTTTTAGCAGAMAAGCACATCACTCCACTGGAAATCAAATAACCTTTCAGGCACCAAAACTCTCCCTGGGCCGTTCAGGCAGGAGACAAGATTGCACATATGCCAGACTGTTGATATTTTTCAGCAGAAGTTTTAATTGTTCTATCAAAATCTTCCAAAAAAAAAAAAAAGTTTGAAAAATCTTTGCTGCTGCAATTTTGMTCTCCTCTGAGAACTGCAAAAGTGTAGTGATTCGGATTGAGATCAGAGTGATTGACTGGGAGACTGTCTGATTACAGCTTGGATACCTATTTTAACTAAATTGSTCTAGAAACCAATTCAGATCTATAAACCACATCAGGCTAAATTGATTTAAGTTTCTCTTAAACTGATTTAAAAGAGACTGCACCAGGGAGTCGCACAGATTTAACCAAATCTGTTTCTAAACCACTTGAGTTAACTCAGTGCTCAGACTGATATAAATCAACCTTTGAATGTAGAAGTTAAAAGGTCCATATTTTATAKTTGTTCACTTTGTTCATCTAAATCTAGGTACAAATGTTCATTGTACACAACTATTTCTCTGTCAGGGAGCAGAATGGAACAGGAGTCATAATTTTCYTTTCTTTAAATTGAACTAATATTTGAAAAAGGAGATATTGGAGTTGCATATAACAGTGCTTTCTGCTGAAACCTTTAGAAGCTGAAAAGACACTGGATGATAATGAAATTGTATTTGGAGCTTTTTTCCATAAAATGAAGTAGTCATTCTAGTGTGCGAAGTGCTATAATTATAAAGCAATTTGCCACCCTTAATGGGAGGACTTTTATTTCATAAAATATTAACAAAATATAATATCAGTGCAATAGGTTAGGAACAGTCTTATTTTCTCCATAAAAAGTCAATTTGTAACCACTGCAGGCTGTCTTTCTCAAGATGACTATATTAGGGTAACTGATCCTTTTATAGAAGTATCAAAAGATAAGCATTGAAATAATCACACAAGATATCTCATTTACCTTTCTACTTAATAACTAAATATTTTTTCACTGTCTGCCTCTCTAACTTAGAGGCTGGTGTTGTTTCTGCAGATGAGGAAAGAAACATTTAATCAGTGCCTAAAAAAAGGAAAAATAKTTGAGACAAAACTGCTTATAAGAAGGGTTATTAGCTAGGACTTATTTCCTAGCTTGCCTAAAAGAAGCATTTGTATTCAGCTACCAAGTAAGGAAAAATTACCCTTCTTTTTCCACTGCAAAGGAAGAGGAAAGAAAATAAGGGAGCTTCTGTAATTACAGGATTTCAACTCTGATCTAGGCAGCTGCAAAGCATATGTATCATATGAAGAAGAAGGAACTGGAGATGGCAGAATTAACCAAGCCCTAATGGATTCACTTTCATTTCCTCTCTGTGTTACTATTTTTAATTACCCAGAAGATTTCTCTTTTTTTCTTTCTTTTTCCTATTTTTTTTCCTTTGCTCCTGTTATTTGCACTGTTCCAGGGTCCACTCAAGCAGAGCATGATCAACTCCAGGGGAAGTCATTAATCGTGTTCATTTTGATGGTGCTTCAAGATCAGCTAAGAAATGGAGCTCTCTAAATAGTTGAGACAAAACTCACTTGTGGAGGAAATAACTTGAGCTGAATGATCAACAAAATTTTCACAAGAAATAAATGATAATTGCTCATGTTAATCTGTTAGGTAGGGAAACGCCAGGAGGGACAGAAGAAAATATTCTGTTGGAAAAAGAGGATCAGAAATTAAATGTGAACCACCTCTCTCTCCAGTATTCCAGTCTGGAAATAATGACTAGTTATTAATAGCTATATATAGTCAATGACTAAAATTTAATAGTTTCCCCCTGTATTTAACAAGCAGCCAAATAAAACCGTAGGCAATCCTCTCATTGGTAAGTACTATAGAGAGAGCATTCACCAAACCATTTTTTAAGTGCAGTCCCAAATCTGTTTGGCAAACTATATTTGTAGACTTTACTAAGGGGAGTAAACCTCTGTTTTAATGATGATTGTTCTGTGTTTGCATTTTAAAAATAAAGTCAAAACAAAAGAAGGGACATCATCCCAGCAAGCAGTTAAAATATTTTCTTTCTAACTGAGTTTTGAGAGTTTGTTTTCTGAATAACACAAAAATACCTTAAGGAAATTATGTTTTTTTCTGATTGAGGATCCAATAAAGATCATTAGTATCATTCCAAGGCTGTGATGTTCCATCTTAGTGTCCTTTATGCAGCAAAGCTTCCACTGATGTCATGAGGGCTCACCCAAGACATCAGCTGCTGTTCAGACTGAAGGATGGAATCCCAGCAAATGTTTTTGGTCCCTAAAAATTCAGTGTACAGCCTGAACTTGATTATGAGCTAACAAATCACTGCGAGCTGGATGTTTAGTCAGCCTGTCAAAGCTGCTGGTTGGAAAATCTGTATCCAGAGAAGTCATTCACACTGGAAAGCCATSGTGCATTTGGGATTAGCAGGGTGGAAGCAATCTGGCTGATGTCTCTGTGTATGTTCACAGCTTTCTGGCAATCAGTACTTGAGGAACCACGGAAGAAGCATTGTCTAAACTAGTTGCTTGTGGGTTGCAAATGTGGGGTGTTGCTATTTATCCCTGTCAACAGCAGGCCCTATTAACTATTTCTAATGAATCACCGCTGCTTTTACTTTTGCCATCAGCCATGACCTTCACCATTTAGAAACACATGGTCYCTCATAAATGATAGTCTGTGGCATATAAACTTGAGAAGGATTCTATCACGGCTCAAACTACAATATCTATCATTAAAACAAACTGCTCATTCCAGCTGAAGAGACACTCATATATATCATGGAACCAGCCTTCCGTATTTTGAAATTTACTGCCTTGCATTGGTGCTTCTTTTTCTTGACTTTTTTTTTTTTTTAAGGAGGCCATGCAACCTTGCTCACTTAATACTTTTGATAAACTTCTACTGACAAGGAACTTGATTAATGATGGTTAAAGGAATTGAATCAAGAGTAGGAAAGACAGGGCCAAAAAAGCAGACTGCTGGCCTGATGGAAAAGAACGTCTCTACAGAAATATATGATGGACCCTCCTTTTTGCCATGCCAAGTAATTACTCGCACAGGCCTGTTGTAATAATTCCTATTACAGCCAAAACGGAAAAGTCAGTAACTCACAGCCCTGGGACAAGGTGAAGGCAAGGCCAGAGTAGTGTGGATCAATATTTCATTTACTCACTGAGGTTAGCTTCTATCCCTGTATCAAATTCTTTTACAGAAAGCCATGAAAGAAATGAGGTTTGCTGAAAAACACCAATACAGGGCCCTCATTTCCTTGGGGGTGCTCAYGGAGTACACGGAGCAACAAAACCTCTCAGCAAAACAATATGCACTCAAGGTCACTCATTACTTGCTACTGTTGGAAAATAAAGTGCCATTAGCCTGATATGAGTAATGTACATCAATCAACTGCAGACCAGCAAAAGTATGTTTTCAACATTGGTATTGCAGCTGAAAATGAATGAACCATGKTAACACTTTCTGAACACTTTGACAACAGTGAAGAATTTTTCTGTTGGCGTTATCATTTATTTCAGAGTTTCGCTGCAGCTCATCTTTGTGAAATCAAACCAGAGCACCTCAATGGTTTGCTGTGCTTTAATATAATCCAATTAATTCTCACTAAGTAAACATCATAATTTTGAGGGGKGCTATTGGATGCTGTCCAAAAAGGTCCTGTCAGTGCCTTACAGGACCCTTAGCCTAAGGGTGGAAAACCAGATGTAATAAGAAATGATCTGTTGTGTTAGTAAAATAACTTAAAGCTATCCTTGCTTTAAGAATATGAAATGACATTGAGGTACACATGCTTCTACTTTGCTTCATGCACAAGTCTTTTCTTCCATAAAGAAGTTTTCATGAAAAGGGGGACTCCAATGTCTCTGTCATTATTTGCATGGCGCTGATCTGAACAGATTTCATGTCCTCTACAGTTGTTAACAACATGGCTAATGCTCTTCTCTGCAGTTCTGATGCTTTATATTTTCATTTACAAATCAGAAGTATTGGCAAGTTGGCAATTCTAGTCTTAATCCCAGTTCCTTGCAGACCATCCTGGTTCCATTCAAGTAAATTAGCTCAAACTCCAGTAAACATTAGTGTGATTATAATTTTAATTGTTTGGGTTGTTTTTTTTCCTATGGATTTCCTACAGTAACTATAATACTGCAGAATACTTGCCTCTGCTCCCTGTTGCTCTCACTATGTGCTGTTATTTTCTAATGATTTAATGTAAAGTGATGTGGAGAGAAGGAGTCCTGAGACAGTGCTGCTCCCTTCCTGTCTGCAAGAAGGGAAGAGAGATGAACATTTATAACTGCCTATCAAACTAAACCGATCAGTTTAAAGAGAGTCTGCCTTGCTGATCACGTAGAGAGGCTCTCCTGGATTAAAAGGGTCCACTACATTTGATTTGCTCCGTGGTTTAGATGCGGAGTCAACTTTGTCAAGAGTCATATAAAGTCTAATAATTCCTTAAAGAGATTCCTTGAAAGGCACAGAGCAGAATTAGACAACCTGTTTCCTGTACTCCTTAGAATCACAATTTCCTTTTTTTTTTTTTTTTTCCCAAATCCTGTTGTTGTGATTAAGTTACTTTTCCAAATCTCATTGGCTGCAGGTAGTAAGACTGCACCACTCTGTGGGGTTGCACTCTGTCTTGAGTCCCCAGTGCTCAGAGTTGTTTAGGTGACCATATATAATTTGAAATGAGTCAGTGATATTAGCAGTTCATTCTCATTTGCCATCTTTGTGCAGGGAGATAGTATTGCCTTCATGTGCTAGGAGGAAGAGGGGTGGTAAAGCATAAATAAATATAACGGCATTAAGGTGCCCTGTGAAACCAGTAGGAAATGAGCCAGTAAACACCTGATTTGGTATCATTTATATTGGGGAGAACCAGCACATACAAGTCCCTGGAGGTTTCCTGTGCTTCTAGTTGAAATGAATAAATATTTCAAGAATGCGTCAAACAGGGCAGGACGGTCCTATGATGGGAGGTTAAACAAGTCTATCCGTTCTAAAAGAAGATGAAATTACTCTTTCTCCCTTAATTTTCTCTGGTAGAAAGGAATCAAGGACTGCTTTTTCTGTTTGCAAACTAGAGCTCTAACTTTTGGGTTTGCTTTTTTTCCCTGCTTCACATGGAAATACCCTGGTGTTTCTTGGTGTTGCTGAAAACTTGGAGTCAATACTTTGTGTGAGTGAGCATTCTGGTGTAGCTTTCCTACCAAAAAATGCTGCATGCATGCAGCAGGATTACTCTTTGAACCGGAGTGTTAACTGAGAGAATTTGGGTCACATCCGTCACCCAAATGTGAGGCAGTCTGCTTGCACTTACAATAAAGAACAAATGTTTGGTCTGGAGGTCAGGATTTTTGGATTCACCGTGCACTTAGTTAGATCAAGGTCTCATCTGGGGTTAAAATCAATATTGCAAATTGCAGCTTAAATGGCAAAGAATATGTTTCCATCTATGTTATATTTTAGGTACAGTAGTCCTAATGTATAACTAGGTCAGTTCCATTAAGATGTAATTTCATTAAGGGACCATAAGTGCAACTGGAATTCGGCCACTAGATGATTTTTATTTTATTTTTTTTTTGTCTAATACAAGTGTCCAGACATGCATCACTCTTGGATGCTGCTCACTTAGGCAGCTCTGCCTTGGAACAACAACCCAGCAATCAGACAGTGCACTCTGCAAGGAAGTTTGAAGGAAATCAGTTAAAAATATTTGCCTGTAGGGAATGCTTCTGGTTTTGAACTGTCATAAGAGTACCTGTCAAAGTAGCATAGTAAAGCACTTGAGCATTTAACTGGGAAACAGAAATTTTCAGTTTAATGCACTCGTACAGGTACACATGCAAGCAGCGTTTTTAGCAGTAGAGCCTTCAGGCTCGCTTTCAAAAAGGGACATGAGACAAAACAYCTGATTTTAGGGAGCTTTGCTTCACTTTTTGTAATGCAGCAAATCTGAGCAGAGTTTAAAAGAGTTTAAAAGTCTTGGAATAAGGAGATGAAAGCATTGTTCAGAGGAAGGCACTTTTTCTGCATTCATGCTGGCTAAGGTACATATCTTAGCCATGTGCATGAGGAGGAAAGGGAAAGTAATCTCAAAATCTTGAGAAAGAAGGAAGACTGTGGGATGGCTTTTATGTAATCCTSTGTGAGGACTAATTTCTTACACACAACAGTCCCACTGAGCTTTGTAGCCGAGCGTGATGCCCTTTACAAAGGATCTCTGTCTGCTGGTGGCTGGACTATGGGTTCAAATCATCTGATTCCAAACTGTGGAGCCAGAAGGGGCTGTGCACAAACTAGAAAAGTTTATTTTGTATCTCATCCCCACTGCCCACTCTCCTAAGGGCATCACCCAGCATTGCACAGAGCACAGTTTGCTTTTCTCCACTTGCCAAGCAGATTTGGGGATGACAAAAGCTGTAGGCAGGCAAAGAGCTCTGACCCTCTCTCAGCTKTGGGGGCCTTAAAAAAAAGCCCAGCTTGCCCACAAGGATCTGCTCTATGTTTGTGGAGGAAGTCTGGGGAGAGAGAAGATCATAACTGGGCAGCAGCTGCTCTGGATGACTTGCTTCCCTGGAAACCTGGCTGCAGTCCAAGTCAAAATCTGAATTGGAGTTAACTGCTCGGAGCATTAATTCCCTTTACAGTCTCCAGCCTGCTTTTCCCTGCTCAGCACGGGTGAAATATCCTCTCCCATGCAGGTTTGGGAGGTTCATGCTGGCAGTAGAAGAAGGGCAGACACCCAACACTGTGGGTTTTGTCTCCAGGACCAGTGACAACAAACGGGGGGATCGGGGTGTCAGCAAGAAACTTTTATATCTTCCCTGGGTCCTGATTTTATGAGGAGTTAGACACTGTGTGTAAAAGCTTTCCTCGTGGTTCTATTGATATTTGGTGATTCCTGTTTACATGGAAGGCTTTCCTGTGGGTTTCCACATCCTGGGACAACTTTCTGCTGCGTCGGGTGACTTGGACGTCCTCTCCCCGCTGGTATTCTGCATAAACACAACTTTATTGGCAGCTTTTCAGGACTCCCCAGTCCCTTTTCAGGACTTCACTTATATCCCTTGAATATTCATATACAGAATGTTTTAAATCTTCCCGTTTTAATTTTTTGATTTTTTTTTTAAAGTACCTTTTAAATTGTCCCGTTTACTTCTTGCACTTTTGGTAACAGTTTTGTCTTCATTTTCCATTTAGCATAAAGAATGACTCATATATCCCAAAATATCACAAAGAGGAAAAAATAAAATTTTCACCTGTTCACACATGAAGAAATTTAAGCTGGATGAGAATCAGTATCTGTTGAAGAAATGCTGATGTTTATTTTGTCAAATACATAAAAAAGCAGTCTAAAATTAAACAAGAGTGATTCATACAAGTTTTCTGCCTATGGAGGCAGTAACAACAGCAGCCCAGTTTCTTAAGGCTTTTCCTGCTCTTCTGTGCCCTCTATTTTTGATCATYTGCCAAGGCTTGTGAGCAGAGCCAAATCAAATAGTGCAGCATCTCCAGAAGTCTGCTCTTGGAAGCAAAGGAATTCAGCAGTTGAAGTGCAAGGCCAGATATAAGAGAAGCAATTATAGTGGACTTCCAGGAGTTTGGRTTTAATAACTTTAATATTTTTATAACGTACATTTTGAGGCTTCTTTTATAACTGTACTTCTGCTTCATGTAT
>NW_026624000.1:169581-180188 GCF_030028575.1 Malurus melanocephalus | reverse complement strand
ACTCAGTGTTGGCTGGTGAAAGAGAACCTTTGCAGAAGGAACCATAGCAGAAACTTTGAGTATAGAAGATCATCTTTACAAGTATTTCTTATCCTGCAGAAGCCTTCCCAAGTGTTCAGTCCTTCTTACTTTGTAACAGCTAAGGAAATATTAAATGTGAAATCCTACAGGTTTTCATCCTTTAGACAGTGAAATGAATTAATGGRGTAATGGCATTGTTTARAATGAAAGYAAGAAAACTTTTTTTTTTTTTTTTTCTCACAGAATTGCAGTATGGACACAATTTGAAGTAAAATTCATCTCACTGTGATCAACCATCGAAAATCTGCTCGCCATTTCATGTTCAGGAGCACAAAGAGGAACTTTGCTCAAAAAGAAATTATTTTTAGATAAACATTAGTGAGCAGCCACACTCTCTCTCTCGGGGTCTGGAGAGCCAGAGTCCATTTGCAGTGATTTAACATGCTGCTTGCTTAAACTCTRGATGAGGGGGCAGGGAAAATTTAACTTGAAACTCGATTACAGCATGACAAGATTAGGGGAATAAATGAGCAAAATCGATTYTGCATTTACTGATCTTCCTTGTCAAGTTTACCCTTTTAACTCTGTATTTTCTTATTGTTTGGTAAAGAAGCAATGGTTTATTGCCACCTAGACCTTCCACACTGTGCTGTTTGTCACATTCAGAGCTCTGTGTTCAAGATGAGAAATAATTTCTCTGAATAACTTGGATTAAATAAAACTTTGGTCTCTTTTTTTTTTCAGTCATTCGTACCATGGAATACTTGACTATCATTATAAATGCAAAAAATGATTGAAGATTCCCACTTTTATTTTTAATGAATTTTACTGATACAGCTTCTGATGGTAGTGAGCTCTAAGAACCACTAATTCAAACCAAAAAATTTCCTATTTTAAACTGTACAGGGATTTTTTCCCCTTGTTATTTCACTCTGAAGGCTCAAGTCTTCACTCCAGTAGATCAATAAAGAACTTGTTTGCATTAACAGGGCTAACACTGCACTTGATGTAGGTGCCTGGCTGTGTACAGAGGTCACTTGCACTGGAAATGCATGAAAGAAATCAAATATTTTACCTGCTTTGGTTGAATCTAGGGACAACTTCAAGATGTAAAAAATTATTCCTTTTCCCTCCAGGGAAAAGTTCTTAATTGTAGCTAAAAGAGCTCTGTTTTTTATATATACTCTTTGAGGASTAATAATAATTGTAATTTTTAAAATCCTAGATTTAATTTTATTTTTAGGCTTATTCCAAAAAATGAGTCTRTTTGTCCTGGAAGTTTTGCTTCACAACATCACAGCCAAATTCATCTCCCAGTTATTCATTCAGAAGTGCAGGAGAGGAGGGRGAGAAACTGTTTAGCTCCTGAGATGCCATCAGATTAAAGCTGAAGAACACAGGAAATATTTGAGCCTCAGGATGCAGCTCCTTGATTTAGGATAGAATTGGTAGAATGAATTTTTAACATTTCATTTTGAAAGGCTCCTTGTAATCTATAAAAAAATAATATTCTGAGGAATCTTTATAGTTCTGTGGAARCCCAGTGTATTTTTTACTCAAGTACTTAACTTGTGGGAGAGGGTTTGTTTTTTTTTTTTCATTTAATAATTTTATGTTTTAAAGGAGCAAMTTTCTAGCTTGGAGTTTTGCTAAAAAATAAAATCTACCACCTGCATACATATGTGCTGTCAAGCAGGTGGTATTTTCTAGGCTTTTCCAGACATTTTCTTTATGTCCTAGAGAAGCAGGATAGATTGAAAAGAGAAGTCTAAATAAAATAATTCCACTTTGCTTTGGAAAGCAACCTTTTGTAATGTGCAATCCTGTGTTACCACTTCCTTGAAAAAGCTTTCTTTTACCTAAAATAAACTTTCTGAAATAACTCTCACCATTTGGGAAGCTTTCAACACATTGTAGGACAGGGTTTTTTCTTTTTTTTCTCTTCCAATAATGCTTTGCACCATGCTGTGACTTGAACTTTATTTTCACAATGTTGTGGGAGCATCTGAAATCCTTTGCCAATCCACCTTTCCCTCCCAATCCTTGGAAAAGAATCAGAAAAGCAGGATATACATATAGGTGTGTGTCCTGGAATCCAGCTGGGCTTAAACCCACCATGGAGCTTTTTGAGATCATTTCCGTGGCAGAGAGTTAACAAAAAATGCTGAATTTTGCATCAGGTTTACAAGAAATTGGTGAAAGTTCTGGTGGTGAAGGGACAGATCAATTCTATTTTATGGTATAAAATATATTGTTGGATTTGGGGGTTTTTAACTGCAAACTGGGAGCTCTTCTAGGGGAAAATTTTTTAGAAATGCACATAGGATGTAGAATCCAGGTGTAACTATAACCTGTGGGTGGTGAGGATGTTCAATCCACAGTCCACACGTGGAAAAAATCTGTTGTGTTTATCTATTTGTGATAAATGCTAATTTTTCACATTGTGCAGTTTTTAGCAAAGCACTTTAGGTATATATTTGTAAAATCTTCAGCCCAGTCAAGCCATGTTTGTGAATTCAGCAGCTCATGTGAGTAATCCAAAATAAGCTTGTTCAATGGAAATGTTGCTATCTTTCACTGATGGATTTTTTTTTCTGAAATTTGGGTTCATATTAACCCACGTTATGTTCAAAGACAAAAAAAAATAATTAACTAAAAGCCTGATAGTACAGTTCCAATTTCTTTGAATCAAGAACTGCATGGTTGGGYCTTGATATAGCAACAGTTAATGTTATAGATTCTTGCATTCACCTYGAGCAATTATATGGTTTAATGTTTGTGCAGCAAATTATCAGGTTTGGCAGTGACTCAGTCGTCRAGATTAGTTTTACACCAAATTGCTTGCAGATACCAAATGACAGGTTTTGTAATGAAAGGTTGCAATTATTTCTMATTTCTTCAATAGTAGTCACAAATCACTGATGCTGATTCTGCCATTTGTACGTGGCTTTCCAGAATAATATCCTGGTGTGTCTGCCTTACCAGACTTTTATTCTGTTTACAAAATTGAATATATCAGGCAAAGTTACAAGTGTGCAGGAGAAATTTTTCAGATAAATTATTACTGGGTGGCTGTTCTGGGTTTGGTTCTTCTCAATGTATTTAGCTAGAGAGCTGTGGGTGACATGAGGAACTTCAGAAGAGTTTTTGGGCTGGGACCAAGGAGATCACCAGTGAGAGGAATGGACATTCCTGGCATGAGCTGAGCTCCAGACACCACAGTCTGAAAGCAAAATGGGTCTGAAACRCAGCTCTCAAAGGGTGTGTGAATGTGGGAAATGCAGAAATTAAGGTGAGAGGGGAACTTGCTGTGCTAATCAACCTGTGAAATAACACAGAATGACAGCATGGCTAAAACAAGGGGTGTGGARCTAAAATGCTTCACTGTTAGCTCAACAATGACCTAATGGAAAAGGATCAGCTGTGGGCCACCAGGCTGAGTGTTGGTTTTGGCAGGAAAAAAAACTCTGACAGGGCACTGAGAGAATTGGCTGTGYTGCAGAGATTTAATATTCACATAAAAAATGGGTGAAAACAGAGAAATCGGTGGTAGAAGCCAGTTTTAATTCAGTGTGAGAACGCTGGTTTTCTTTATCAAGTTGTTACAGGAGAAATAAAAGGCAATCCTATGCTCTGGTAAGCAGTGAGTACATAATAAGAAGCTGTTCACAGAGAAAATTCTTTCTTGGTTCATCCTTTGATTAATTTCGAATTAAAGGGAAATATATCTCAGACGGGTTTTGAAGAAATGATTTGAAGACATCAAAGAGCWATTCATTGGAGTCACTGGGACTGTAAAACTCAGAACCTGGAGTTCCTCTCTCCTTTTGGCTTAAAAATGTTTGAAATTTGCATTTTAAGCCAGAGGGTATAAACTTGTAAGGAAGGTTTTGAGGCCCAGTTTTGTGGTGTTAATCTGGGTAACGATCTGAAGGATTATGAAGGATAAAAATCCACTAGAATTTAGGAAAAAAAGCCAATGAACAGAGAAAGAGCTCTGTTGTGGGTAGAAAAATTGGTTAATGTGACATGACAAGTGCCAAAGTCAAGATGTTTTAGACTTGAGGAAAAAAATCCAATGTCAATCAGTGGTAAATAGTTCATTTTCTATAATTTTTAAAGAAGAGGAGCTGATGAGAGAAAGTGGGACTTGTATTTAATGAAAATGAAAYAGAGACCAAGGATAATTTAGTTTTGGCCAAACCAGTCAGAGTTGGGTGGTGGTGATGGGGTTGAAAAGGAAACAACACAGTTGTTAATGAGAATAGAAAGTCTGAAAGTATAAGCTTAGTAAAGCCAAAATAAAAGGAAAACTTGGAAAGCATAATATAAAGAGTTGGCAGGGAGAAAGAGGGAAAAAAGAAAAACCTGAATAAGTCTTTAAAAAATGGGCATGTGAAACTATGGTTYCTGTAGTTCCTTTTTAAAGATCAGTAAAATTGTATGTGGTGGCAAAAGCYAGAAGAGTAAAAGTTTTGTGTAAGAAGTGCAATGTATGGAGGTGAGGATTGGCCTAGGTAACTATCTGTTTTTTAAGATTTAATACTAATCAGAACTTAAAGAAAGCACTTAGAATAAACAAACAATTCTGGAGATTGATTTAAAATTGGATAGCACACACTGAATTTAYTGAAGATAAATTATAGCACATCTCTCTGATAAATTGGATTCTTCATGTAAAAGTTTGTGGTTTTTTTTTTTTTTTATTTAAAGCTGGTTTCAATAAAGGAAGGAATAGAGCTAAGTAAATATGCAAAAGCATRTAAAGTAGCTGAAGAATTCTAGAAAAATATGTTCTAAAAGTAAAAAATTTTAATTGGAATTAGATTGGATGGAGCTTTCTTTAAAGGCCACCTTTGAATCGCTGTTATAACAATGCTGAAATAAAGAGCAGGTACAGCATAATGAAATTATTAAGTCATTGTTTTTAGAGACTGACTTCATAAAGAACAAATCTGGTGATTGAGGATAATATTTGTGACGGTGCTACATGTCAACTAAATTATTGTGTGCTGCTCTCATCCAGCACTGGATGGGAAAAGGCTCCAAATGAAGGAGGTGTRGGGAAGGACTCTCAGGGGATTGGAAAATTCAAACAGCTCAGGGACCTCAGCCCAACAAAAAGAAACTGTGAGAGACCAAGCTCACTCTTTACAAATTAAAGAATTGAACACCAGACAAAACAAAACCCCTTCCCTGCTTAAGAGAAGGGAAAATATTGGCAAAAGAACACGTTGGGTATCACCTGGTCTTAGATGCAGACATTTGGGCTGGAAATCTCTGAGGACATCTCCATCCTTGGAGAAGGGAGATGCCAGAAGTGCTGTTTGATGATAGAAACGGGAGAAAGATGCCAAGGTGCTATTAAAATGAAGTATGATTAATTTATAAGCCAGATTGTATGATGATGTGGCTTGTGATAGCAGGYAATTAATTGTGATTTAGGAGGTTCCTTCCCGCCCTGTGTTTGGGATTTATGAAATGGTTTTTCCACCTGTCTCAGACAGCATCCTGAGTGCACTGAGGGAACAACAACAATGTAATTTTTTCCACTGTCATAAAGTCAGGGGATGCACCAGCTGAGATTTTTAAAGCTCCTATGACTTTTTCCTGAGCTCTTCCTTACTGCTCATGACTCTGCTATTTCTCCATCTGCCTCCTGCCTCTCCCAGTTTTGCTGTGCTGATGTAGGTCAGGGTGTTTGKCCAATTCCAGGAGCAGCTCTGAATTCCCTCCTTCTCCTCAGGTTATGGGCTGGCATCACACAGCTTTCCTGGCACTTCTGCCACTCAGGAGAGGGTGTGGGAGTTGGAAAAAAAGGACTAAAGGGGTCTCAAACTTCACCAGTCAGTGCAARGCCAGGCATCCCTTTTGGGAGCCAYAGTTGTGTGGCTGCTTCTGAGACRYGCCWAGACTCAARTMTGGCATRAAAARTGACCTCAGAATGTGTTTCTGATTTATTTTTGCAGCTTTCTGCTGGTAAACCCTCACTTCTGCAGCCTCTGGGTGATAGGAACCTGGGTGAGCATTAATTCACTCTGCTGCTGTGCATTCGTAAGCAGTGGCTGCATCTCCCTTCTGAAATATGCTTTAATGCTCTTAAATGATTATGAATGAAATGGCATTTGTACATAAACTGAAAGAAAAGTGTAGGTGAATATRTCTTACACAAATGGCAACTAATTTMTTTTATTGCATTTGGYAAATTAAAAATGTATGTGYTGATGGTAGGGAATWAACACAGATGCTTCAGCCTCAAGTTAAAAAAAATGCAGAAATTACATATAAAGAATAATCTGGTGTTTTTTAGGAGGTTAAATRTTCATCATGAGAATTGGACTACAGTGGGATTTGTGAGTGGGGTAAGAGTTAGATATTGCCTGTGAAAACCCATGCAGCTGGATTGTTTGTCAATGTATCTTTGCAAGAAATCTTTAAAATAAGGAACCTATCTACCAGAAAGTCTTTTCATGTTCCTTTGTATGGAATTGTCATGAAGCTTTGACTCTAGATAAGGGAATTATAATGAAATAAAGGAAACATTGTTTAGATGTCAAAACGAATTGGAAGTGTGACATGTGTGGGAAGAAAGAAACCACAGAAAATTGGATATTGGCTCCTTGAAATTTTCGTATGTAATGTGATGACTGTGGATTGTCTAAAAGAATCTATCCCTTTATGGTGGGTGCAATCAACTGTTTTATTGACCTTTCTGGTTTTATGTTTTAAAGAGCATTAATATTAATGACACATAAACAAATACTAAAAAAAACCAAAAAACCTAAGGAGGTATTTATTTGTAATTAACTTGATATTCACTCCTGCTTTTTTCAAGTTTTATTATCATTCTTGCTCAAATTTCCTAGCAACTGAAAGARWAGATTTGAAAGTGTTTTAGAGCATSCATGAAATARWACAYTTTTTACAT
This sequence comes from Malurus melanocephalus, assembly GCF_030028575.1. Classification (NCBI taxonomy): domain Eukaryota; kingdom Metazoa; phylum Chordata; class Aves; order Passeriformes; family Maluridae; genus Malurus; species Malurus melanocephalus. The sequence goes on along the minus strand of NW_026624000.1, from coordinate 173,239 downwards.
TATAAACAAAATATTTAGTTTWCTTAGATGATTGAGATTTGCTTTTATACAGATAAGAACTTGTCTCACACCATGTCTGTGAATCACTAATCAAATATTTTGGTGACAACATTTAATGATATTTCTCCTAATTACTGGTCCATAAACAGAAATATATCCTCTGTCTCTTACACACAGATTTAATATGTGAAAAGAGTTAAATGATGAATGAGCATGTTTTAAAATACAGGTACAAATTTAAGTCATTGTGCTTATCTTCTAATAGCCAAGCATTTGCATAATCAGGATCRTATCAGCTTCACAAGAAATTAATCAGGAAGGTATCAACTTCAGAGGAAATGTATGGAATCCTGATGTCAGCTTTGACAGCTGGAGAACAGGGAACCACCTCAATCTTTTGGTTTTGATGTGCCTTTATAGAGAATACCAGAGTGTGTGATAATGACAGGGAAAATGAGCTCMTGTAAGACAACTCCTTCTCTCCATAATTTTGCTCAGTTCTGTACTAGCYATCAGTAAATTTTTAAGTTTCTTTCTAATTCTCTAAAGCTTTTATAAAATGCTTCAGGGGTATGCATATATTTATGGTGACAAAGCTGAGGATCTAAAGTGGGGAGGATGAAGGTCTGTGGACAGAGATGGCACCGTAAACCAAAGCTTTATTTGGTGATTTTTTTTTGCCACCTCACACTCAAAAATTCTTTTTCAAAAATCACGATCAGCRCTATATTCCATCACAGACTCTAGTCAGAAGTGAAATTTTCCTTTTCCAAAAGGGAAAATGTGCCCAAAGTGCGTGATGGAGGCTCGCTGGCGATAGGCAACGTGTCACCACTTAGACCCTGCTGGAAGYTGGGACTGACAGAGGGACTCATTCCCTGACAGCTGACACTTGTGTCAACCAACTTCATGCTTCGTTCAACCCCTGACAAATGCCTTGAATTCCACAAACTCCTGTGGTGGTTATCACCGGCTGAAATTCAAGAATGAGAGAATTATATGGGCTTAGATGTTCCTTTGCTACCATACTTGTATTTGCCCTCTTCTCTGGGACTGAAAGCACTGAAAAGAATGAGAAAGTAGTGTCTTTACAAATAGATTTTGATTTCTAAAAGAATAGTTTTTTTTTTAGACCCAGAAGAAAAAAAAAATCAAATAAATAATAACTAAAGTTTGTAAAGACAATTATTAATAAAATTTAAAAAAAAAAAAAAAGATTGAAAAGAATGAGAAAGTAGTGTCTTTACAAACAGACTCTGACTCCGGGGTGGGATAAGGCAGATATTTGGAGATAGAAACAAAAGGAAGGATTTGCATAAGAATTCTAGTGATTGGCTTACCCCAGTCTATTTTAATAGACTACCAGAGATGTATATTGAAAGGGGGCAATGTATGATAGAAGGCAGATTTCATGAGGCTTTTCAGGGAGCCTGAACCTCTCAAGTACCTCAGCAATGGGGAAAGAGAGAGGGAACTGCGGCCGGGAAATTGGGATAAGAAGAAGCTGCATCCTCTATGAATTTGAGAGACCCCATGGGAAATGCCCATGACCTCTCCCTTTATCCATAAATAAAGTTGCAGGACTCCTCTGTCTCCTTTTTAGACATAAACCTCTGGTGCTGGTGGATTAATTTTCCTAACAGCACCCATATGGGTTTATGAAGACTCGTGGAATTCCAGCTTTAGTCAGACTTAGGGAAGCCTCTCTCCCTTTAGGCTTCTCTGTGCAGTTTTCTTCCTTGTGTTTTTTTAATGTGGGCTCATGTCCCAAAAGGAGACCCTCAAGAGGCTCCCTGAGGGTGCAGGAGCAGAACCCCAAATGGGCTATGGGTCAGACTGACAGAAAGATCTTCCTCCAGCCAAGAAAAGTCCTTCCCTCTGCTGTGCTTGCTCATGAGAGGAAATAATCTGCTGCCTCCTTAGCAATTACAGGACCCACCACACACTCACACACACCTTCTTCCTGCACTAGGAGGTGACTGAAATGYTAAAGAAAAGCTTGAATTCATTTCTTTCAACCAAGCCCTGTGCCTTATCTGCATGAGGAAATGTGGAACGGCAGCTCTAATCCCCTCTCTCCAGGTGTGCATTCAGATGAGATGAAATGATGCCGTGCAAGGGGAGAGCGGGGAACTGGGAGGACAAAAACCCCATGGCCCTTGTGAAAAAACCAAAAAAAAAATAACAGAGAACTCACCCAACAGTGTGGGAAACCTTTCAGCAGCAGCAATATTTGTGTTTAACAGCAGTTTGCAAAGGCAGGTCAGCAAATCAAAACTCCAGAGGAAGCAAGGGCTAAGTAAATGCGGTTTTTTTTTTTTTTTCTTTTATTGAATGAATGATATTTTGAGATGATTGTGAATTTTTGGGAGCAGAATATGTTGCTAGCAAGCAAAGCCTGCTCAGGAAGACCCATGGATGCAGTTTGAGGGTGTGATTGCCCACAAGCTCTCTTACACACCCTCTCCCAGCTCTTTTTCCTTTTCCTTTGCCTGGATGTGGCAGCAGTTTCAGCCCAGACTGTGGCAGGCAGGGGCCAGAAGAGCTAAAGCAGTTCTGTGTACTTTAATGGTGTCAATCCTGATTTACTGTGGCACAGCTGAGCTTGTAATCTGGCTCCAAAATAATAACTTGATGCAGACTTGAGTGAAAAAAAAAGTCTTGTGTAAAATCAGGAAAATGCTTTTGATAAGGGAGAACCGTGAGATTTTCTTTCTTTCTTTCTTTTTAAAAAAAATTTTGGTTTGGTATTTTTAATTTCTGGGGGAAAAATGGGGGTTTTATTTGTCAGATGGGTTTGTCACACCAGAGTAAAATAAAAAGAATACGCAGTAAATARCACTTTGGGCATTGTGGAGCTAAATGTAAACAGTGTATTGTTCGTACTAGTGAAATGCTTGCCTTTTTCAACATCAGGCCACTTCTGATACACTTGTGTTGGCATCATTATGCCGGGGTAGGAAGTAGTCATTTATTTATTCCCTTTTGGCATCCGTAGGATTTAGAGATGAGCCATTGCCCTTCTGGATACATAATCCAATTCTGATGCTTTTGGTTTTTCCAGTAAAACATCAATAATTTGATATGCTCCTATTGTCTAAAGCGGTTTTGTCTTGATGAAAGACATTTTAAGTGGGCAGCGTTTCAAAAAGAGATTTCTCTTATGTAGCTCGTCATTACGTGCATAATACGTAAGTAAATCTTATCTATTAAATTAATGAGAATGTGAGGAGAAGGAAATATTTTTGATCAGCGGTAACCAAACTCTGAGAACGGGGAGGAAAAAAAGATGTGCAAAGAGCTTCAAAATACAGCACGGCATTGTTTGCAAAAAGCCTGCTGTTTCCTTTATGTCTGACTGATCCGTGCCAGAAGCCCTCTTGAATTTCTACAAGAATAGAGCTTCAGATCATCTGCATTCAGTGCCAGAGTCATGGCCCTGGAACCGATAATTGCCTCTGACAGGATTTAATTACCTTCTCCAGGACCTTTTCTCTGTTTGATTGGAGACCACCCCCCGCTCCGATCAAACCAGACAGTAATAACACGCCGTGGCGCCGGAGCCAATCCCGCCAGCGGCCGGCGCGGTGACCTTGGCGAGCCCGCGGCGAGGGGCGGCCACTCTCACTCTCACTGTCACTGTCACTGTCACTGTCAC
>NW_026624000.1:167896-168917 GCF_030028575.1 Malurus melanocephalus | reverse complement strand
GTCACCGCAACGGAGCGGGGCTGGCACCGCCACTGTCACCGAGCGGGGCTGGCACTGCCACCGCCACTGCCACTGTCACCGAGCGGGGCTGGCACTGCCATTATAACCGCAACGGAGCGCGGCTGGCACTGCCACTGTCACCGCAACGGAGCGGGACTGGCACCGCCACTGTCACCGCCACCGCCACTGTCACCGAGCGGGGCTGGCACTGCCACTGTCACTGCCACCGAGAGGAGCTGCCACAGCCACTGCCACCGCAACGGAGCGGGGCTGGCACTGCCACTGTCACTGTCACCCAGCGGGGGTGGCACCGGCGCTGCGGAGCCCGGGCAGGCAATGCCCTGTCCCTGTCCCCGCCGAGCCCGGCCCGAAGTTTCCCCGCAGTTTCCCCGCAGTTTCCCCACAGTTTCCCCGCAGTTTCCCCGCAATTTCCCCTCAGTTTCCCCGCAATTTCCCCGCAGTTTCCCCTCAGTTTCCCCGCAATTTCCCCGCAATTTCCCCGCAGTTTCCCCGCAGTTTCCCCTCAGTTTCCCCTCAGTTTCCCCGCAGTTTCCCCTCAGTTTCCCCGCAGTTTCCCCGCAGTTTCCCCGCAGTTTCCCCGCATTTTCCCCGCATTTTCCCCGCAGTTTCCCCGCAGTTTCCCCGCATTTTCCCCGCATTTTCCCCGCAGTTTCCCCGCAGTTTCCCCGCAATTTCCCCGCAGTTTCCCCGCATTTTCCCCGCAGTTTCCCCACAATTTTCCCGCAATTTCCCGGCATTTCCCCACAGTTTCCCCGCAATTTCCCCTCAGTTTCCCCACAATTTTCCCGCAATTTCCCCGCAGTTTCCCCTCATTTTCCCCGCAGTTTCCCCGCATTTTCCCCTCAGTTTCCCCGCATTTTCCCCGCAGTTTCCCCGCATTTTCCCCGCAGTTTCCCCGCAGTTTCCCCTCAGTTTCCCCGCAGTTTCCCCGCATTTTCCCCTCAGTTTCCCCGCATTTTCCCCGCAATTTCCCCGCAGTTTCCCCTCAGTTTTCCCTGCA
>NW_026624000.1:148919-167841 GCF_030028575.1 Malurus melanocephalus | reverse complement strand
GTTTCCCCGCAGTTTCCCCGCTCGTCTCAGGGGCTCCTTCCCGCACCCTCTGAAGGAGCGGAGCCATCTCCCGGGCTGCAAACACCGCTGTGGGTTTTTGGAGGTCTAAGGCTTTTGAGATGAAATGGCAGCAGCCATGTGTAAAAACACAACTTATTTACTTATTTTCACCTTACAATGATTCCCTATGGATGTTTATTTAGCCTTGAGATAAGGAGAGCCTTAAATCTCTGTAATTCGTGTTGAGAGCCTGTGAAAACATCTTTGAACCTCAGTTACATGGAAATTTAGGAAAAGGGTAAAGAGGCGAAGTGGCAAAGTGGCAAAGTGAAGAGTGGGGGTACTTTTCAGCAAGTATTTTCTCATTCTCAGAAAATAAGCAAAATCTTTCGCATAATCACACCTTGTTTAGCAGCTGAATGTCTTGACAGCGTTACTGCTTTGAGAGTTTAACTGTCCAGAGTTCAACCATCAGGTGTGAGGAGCAGCCGGGAATTTTTTTGCTTTGGTTCAAAGTTCTGTGGGCCTTGGTGCAAGAGAAGGTTTTGTCCCTGCTCCAGAGAAGCCACAGTGCTGCAGAAGCAGGGTTAGTTGAGAGATGGGGGCATTTTGTACAGTTCTGTGCTCAAAAATCTACCCCTTTGTGCAAATGCCTCCTCTTCACTTTGCCACTTCGCCTCTTTACCCTTTTCCTAAGTTTCCACATGACTGAGGTTCCAAGATGTTTTCACTTTGCTCTCAACAGGAATTACAGAGATGTAAGGCTCTCCTTATCTCAAGGCTAAATAAACTTCCATAGGAAAGCATTATTTGGTGAAAATAAGTAAATAAGTTGTGTTTTTTACCAGGCAGTGTGTGTGTGTGACCAGTGCAACCAAAAGCCAGTGTAGCTGAGAGTGATTTCAGCCTTCTGTGGCAACAGAGCAGTCTCTGAGGTGAAGAGACATTAGGAGGAGAAATGTGAATGTGTGATTTTTGAAAATTTTCTTTCAAACCTCTGCAAGCATCAAGCAAAGAATGCAGGCTGCTTGCATAGCCTGAGATGGCACAAATGCTCCCAACAGCAGTGCCAAAACTCTTCCCTTTTCCCAAAGCAAAACACTGAAAGGATCAGACACTGAACCCTCCTGTGTCCCCACAGAAACATGAAGGGAATATCCATTAACACAAACTCTGTAAAATTTTTAATTTCCAGAATGGACAAAAATAGCAGCAGAATAAAACAGCGAGACTCCGTGTGGGGGTTGGGTGGCTGGAATCTGAGGCCAGTTGCATTTTATTTTTTCCATTTGCCCAGACAGATTCCACTGTGAACATGTAATGGTTTTCACTGAGGCGCTGTGTTATTTTAAGGTAAATCTGCTGACTTCAGAATGCATAATCAGCTTCATGATCGTAATAAATTATATCTYGGTCGTCTCTGGTGGGAAAATGGGAGGAAATGCACAAAGCAGGACAGCTTGCTGGTTAGGATACTAGCCTAGAAACCCCGTCTTTCTTGCTTTTTTTTTTTTTTTAAGAAATAATTTCAAAAGCATCTAGGTCAATTAAAAGCTCGCTCTGAAAGCATTGCAGGCGCTCACAATTTAAATCTGTCTGAAAGATACTTTTGAAAACGCCGTCGCAGTTCAATTCCACGTCCGTAAATTGGGAATTGCCGTACTTCTTGCAAAGGTGATGTGTGAATAAAATAGGTTTGAAAGCAACTGGAACAAAACAGAAGCTCTCTAAGGAGCTGGGATAGACAGCCTAGCCAGGCTGTGGTGCTGAGAACATTTATTCCAGCATCCTCCACCCTCCTGGCAGGTGGATTTTCAGTTTTTTTCCATCTCTTGCACTTGCTGCCACAACTGTTTGCACAGCAGTACGGTGAACTGGATGGAGGAACAGATCCAGCTGGTAAAAGATAAAATATATTCTGACTGCATGGCAACACAAACCACTGTGCCAGCCAAAACACTGCTTGGCACGTGGAGCTGAACAGATCCTGGGAGCTGCTGAAGGAACCAAATGCAAAATCACTCTAGTTTTGTTTTTCAGGTACCTCAAATGTTAATCTAGAACGGGAAAAATGTGGTGTTCTAACATGCAAAAAGAATTGACCATGGTCTGATGAGAAAACTGGAAGGTTTTTGTCTGATTGTTTTTTGAAGGTTTTTGTCTTCTACACAAGGAGAGCTGGCTCTCTGATTTATGTATTAAAAAAACAAAAGTAAGATGAAACAAAATCTGTTAGCCATGGAAGTAACCCGCAGAAAAAGATGACTTAGAAGCCATACTTTTTTATTTTGATTTTTTCAAAGAACCTTATAGAAAACTTAAAATGGACCACTGCCTTTACAATTTTTTACAACTTTTCTTAGAAACTTGTGTTATATGTCTTTTCTAGTATTATTTTTTAATTACCACTGCCTAATAGTGAGATAAATTATTGTTGCATTACCCTTTTTTTATTTGAGATAAAGATCCTCACATTCCAGGCTTCAGTGGTGGTTAAACTAAAGATGAATTTCATCTATTCCATGTGACACAGGTTGTTTAACAGGAAAATGTTTTTATTAGAAGAACTGGGTTAAGGGTCCATCTGGACCCAAATGAATTCTCTAAAGGCCTAACCCTCTATTTCTAGAGGGAGAGAGGAGAAAAAGCAGAGAGCAAATTCAGGCTAACAGTGTAGTTCTGCAGTGTGAATTTAAGAACTTTCCCCTCTGCTCCCCCAGCCTCCCSTTCCTGCTCCCTTGCTGTAATTTTCCACATCTTCAGCTTTGTCCACACAGCTATTTTCATGACTTGCTGGAAATTATGCTGTTCAAATAACTGCTGTTAAAAGTCATCATCAAAAAAAAGGGTAAGGGAGCACTTAAATGGGGCAAATGAGGGTAAATTGTGCTGTGAGAAGGGAAATGAGCTGGGTCTGAGGGAAGCCCAGGGTTTCCTCAAGCCATTGTCACTTGAGGAATCATCCCTTCATCCCATGTGCCAAATAATTACAGACTCAGCCACAGCTTCAATGATCAGCAGCCTTCTCTGGATAATCAAAGTACCCCAGTACCTCCAGGACTGTGTGCAAAGGCTGTATCAATACATAAAATACTAAAAAAAATGATATTGCAGCCTGTCCAGTGATGGTCCCAGGTGTATTTCTGTTATTCCAAGTGGCTTCGRCCTTTTTGGGGARAAAAAARCAAACCAAAAACCAACCAAACCCAAAACATTTGCAATAACATTTCTTTGGACATAATTTAATATAAAAAGGCATTGAAGCAGCAATTGTCCTGATGTTATGCTGTTCATAAACCCAAATTTTAGCCTTATTTTCATCTTCAGACTCAGTGTTAAGCAATTTCTTTCTTGAGTGCAGAATTGCCTTTAAGACATCAAATGCTTGCTACTTGTCCAGGACAAAAATGACTATAGTACATATATTAATATATTTCCTGYGATTCTCCACTCTTTCAATTGCATTACTTCTTCAGTAAGAGTAATTCTGGATATATCACTGTATTTATCTTTGCTGGTTTTAGCAGATAAAATGTCTTCACCAAAACCACCTCAAACATTTGTTAGCGAAATAGAAAAAAATTCTCCCRAAAGAAAATAATTTTTCTTGCTAAAGGTGGTCGTTGAAAACATTTTATTTTTTTAAGTCAGGTTGCATTATTAACTCATATCAGGGTGGACTGATGGTAAAATGTAGGAAAAGAACGTGATGTTGTTAATAGAAAAAAAAATTTGAAGGTGTGAATTTTATGTAGCTTGTGTTCCTTAGCAGAAACAAAATAGGGTAGAGGATGGTTAGAGGAGATGAACATAAAAAGTGTTGATTGTAAAATATCAGTTTTATTCATWTGTGTGTTTGGGGAGGAGATAACTGTGCAGTTCACTCACAACCCCCTCTGCCTAAGTGCACCCCACAGTTATTGAAAAAAAACCTTATAAAGAAGATGAAATCCTAAGTGCAAAGAGACTGAAAATGCATCCATATTGAGAAAACGGTSCCCAATTGATTATTCAGCTGGCAAAATGGAAATTTCAAGTTGCATAGACAGCTAATTGTGGCCTGCCTGTGGAATGACAGGTCTATAATTTTTAGTTTTGTGCACATTCAAAGCCAGTCACCTTGACACTTAACAGTCCATTATCTGCCGGCCACCGACCATATGATGATATTCAAAGAGTGACAGGTCTTTTCCATTACAGAATGATAAAATGCACTGTGCTTTATTTGGATAAAGCTGTCTTCAGAGACAGCACAAACCAAATGCTTATCTGATCCTTCTTGCATGTGACAACGACACTGAGACACCTTTTACTCCACAGGGCTGACCTGCTTTTTGTTGGACATTTTGTTGTTGTTTTGGGATAAAGATGAGTGAAATTGGTATTTCCACTGTTATTTTCTAGAAGAACAGGCAAGCTGGCACTCATATCTATGATTTCTTTCAGTATTAAATAAGACAGATTGCAGGAAGCATTGGGACACAGGTCATGCAACTACATGATTCATAATCTGAGGAGAAATGTTTGGGGTTTTACAAAGAGATTGTTTGTTTTCAGCATGAATACAGCGTGAGGTCAAGAACCACGTCCCAGGATAGCTGCTATCAAACAGCAAAAAAAAAAAACAACAACAAACAAATCAGGCTGAGACCTGGCATTGGATTTGAGCTCAGACAAGGGGATGGATACAGCAGGGAAAGCTGGAATAGGGGAGCTTGGAGTTTTCCAAAATTTATAGGGAGATGGCCCCACATCAGTCACGAAATTTGCTTTGTGTTCCTTARCAGAAACAATGTAAGGTAGAGGAGATGAACATAAAAAGTGTTGATTGTAAAATATCAGTGGTTGTATTCATCTGTGTGTTTGGGGAGGAGATAACTGCWGTGCCAAACTCTTCTCCAGCAGATCTTATTTATTTGTTCCTAAATGTCAATTTTCAGTTGTGACTTCTGAATGTGCCTTTTGAATAACTATTTTTAAAAGAGTTTTGGAGTTTTCAGCAAAGAGTCAGGATTGTTTTCCTCAGCCAGCAGGGYCTTTTCCAGCTCCCAGGGACATGAGTGCACAGATGCTGACTGATTCATGACGTGCTGCAGCAAGRGCTAGAGGATACACCGTGCAGAGATGAGTTTTTGCAAGACATAACTTTTATCAACACTTCATTTTCGAGGTGATCTTAAAATGATAAAAATCCTGCGAGTTACAAATTTACACAAAGCGCTTTTCTTCAGCATATGGAGTGAGCAACATTGACTTCTGCCACCAGAAAAAAACAATTTGTGGATTTTCCAAATGGTACACAGCTGTCATTTTGGTGTCAATACTATATTTTTAGGCCTTTGCTTACTCAGAAATGAGTGATGATAAAAATATAATATTCTTGTGATTTTTTTTTTCCCATAAAAATATACTTTGTGTGCAAACTTTGTCTCCTATGTTCTTATATATACAGTGTGCTGAAAATATTTATATACAGCTCTGGAGGAAAGGCTAATGAACCCAGCATACTCTGAAACTTCATTTTTTCCCTACATGCTGCAATAATACTAATACACCTTTTACTCTGCAGAATGGCTTGTACTTGGGGAATTGTATTTCATCCAATTTTCTTGCAAATAATGAACAAGTTCCCCCAGGTTTATTGGCACTATCCTGTGCACACTTTTTTTTTTTTGGTGTAAATTATTTATTCTACTAATTTAACAGCAAACAGTCCTGGACAGTGAGCTTAGCGAGGCAATTTCATATGTATTGGTTGTAGGTTAATTATTTAGGGATTGAGATATCTCTGGTAATGCCAAATAAGTACAGACCTCATCAGAGAAAGCAATTGAATGCATCTTGGTTTTCCAAACCTCACATCATGCCACCATTGTTTGATGGTCATTAAGTTTGGTGCTTTATTGCAAAAGAACTTTAATGTATTTTGAGATAACCCAAAAGTTAACCCTTATAATTCCCAGGCAATAGGCTCTTTGACCCTTTTGAGCCATTCAACCAGAGTTTTCAAATCCACACCCACTGTCCTTGTGGAAATGGAGGTGTTGGGGATGTTTTTTGTGGAAATGGAGGTGGTTTGGGATGTTTTTTGTGGAAATGGAGGTGGTTGGGGATGTTTTTTTTGTGGAAATGGAGGTGGTTTGGGATGTTTTTTGTGGAAATTGAGGTGGTTTGGGGATGTTTTTTGTGGAAATGGAGGTGGTTTGGGATGTTTCTGGGATGTTTCTGGGATGTTTCTGGGATGTTTCTGTTGTGGGATGGCTTCAGGTTTGGAGGCTGTAGCCATAAAAATGCTGAAGAACCAACACATCAATCATATTTAGGACTACAACAAACATCCTCTGCTGATTTTTCTTTAGGGTGTGTGCAGACACACAGTGGAGATGGCTCAACTGCTGAAATTGTCGCTATTTTTACAAAGAGATTTTGATGCTAACATGAAATATCCAAAGTTCTATGCAGCATTACTATCTAATTTAAAGTCAGTTTAATGAGTACTGTGTAATTTTTTTAATTCAATGAGGAAAGCATTATCCTTATGAGGATTTTTCAATTGACACACCATAATCTGCTCTGTGAGCTGTTGGGTTTTCTGTTTTTGGTGTTGGTTTTATTTTTTTTTAGGGGGGGGAGTAGGGTTTGTTATTAATTCTCTTTATGTTTATTTTGGGGTGTCTTGGTTTTGTGTTTAATACACATGTGGATTCATTTTTAACTTTAAATTTAAAACAAGTTGCAGATGGTGGGGGAGATTTGAATTTTTTTTTTTTTTTTTTTTCCTAAGGCTGTTGATTCTGCATCCCAAAAAGATGGGTTTGTTAAGGTCTGTCCACAGTTCCAGGTGGAATAAAGAGATACTTCCAACCATCAACATTCAGCAACTTCTACTTCATGGAACCATGGAAAKTAAAAATCAAAAACATGGCAGGAAAGCTGTAATAAGTTGGAAGAGTAAATGAGAAATCTTGGCAAAATTATGAAATAAAACATATACAGCTGTGCTAAGAAAAATATTTTAACTCAATTTTAAATGTCAGGAGTCATTAGGATGTGTTAAAAGGCCAAAGACAGCATGGTATGTTTTCCCAGCGAAAATGAAGAAGGAAAGTTGAATTTCACTTCACTGTAAAAAGTTTTAATAACAGGAGTATTTTTTAGGTGCTGTCCTTGGGCTCATGTGTCCATCAGCTTAGAACTGTAAAACTRCACATGGAAATTGAAACACAGATAATCAAAGGCTCCAGAGTTACCCAGGGTGAATACAGGAATGATGAGGAGGATTTGGAATGATGGGATATGTGCTACTTCTTGTTATTTTAGAATCTTATTTTGTTAAGGTGCCAATGACAAGTAAGAAAAATCATCTTTTTCAAGATGATTTTAATCATCTTTTTTTCCAAGATGACATATAATTCAAGAATTATATAATTCAAGAATTATATGTCCTGATAAACTGGAAAAAGAATAAAGAATATCATAATACTTGATTTCTGTTCACACAGAGAAGCATTTTTTCCCTACAGAGTTGAGGAGGTGTAGCAACTTGAGCTGTGCAATATGATTGGAGCTGGGGAATAATTTTGTGATGCTAGTCTGGCCAGTGAGTGAGCACAACAAATAAAACCCTCATTTGTAAAACAAATTATTTTCTGGCTGTGATGAACCAGTTGCTCATTCAGTATGAGGAAAAAAAATCAGAAACAGACTTAGAGAACAGCAACGGATTGGTCTTTAAAAGCCTGATAAATTTTTAAATATTTTTTTACTAACAGTGATGGAGACACTTTAGCTAGTTTGATGTTTAAAGCTGTGCCTGTATCACACATCTTAGAGTTCTGTAAAGGTAAAGAAACAACCCAGGTACTGAAGACAATCTGGTTTCTGATAGCAAGGAACTAAACAAGCCCTGATTTATCCTGTTTTAACACTGGGTTTGATCTCCTGGTGGTTTCTTTCCTGCTTACAGGTTTTAGGTCATTAATGATGTGATGCAGTGAAATTTTTGGATTATAAAGGTGTAGTTTTGTTGGTTGTGGGTGAGTGTTCAGTAAGAAAATCCTGGATCCTGTTCTGCCTTGTTCCTTCTTGGCTTTGCTGATCTGAGCTGTGTTTGCTGTAATGTGACATCAGATCCAGCTCTGAATTTCCACTCAAGTTCCCCCTTCTCTTCCTGGCATCCACTCGAAATTTTGAAGAGAGAATATTGTTGACAGCACAGCAGTAAGGATTTTAATCCTTTTCTTAACAAAACTCAGTGAAAACCTTCAGAAACTCACGGTGCCTTGCCTGCTGGGCTTTGTGCAGTGATTTTTGCTGTATTTCTGCTGAGATGCAGTTCTTCAGCAGAGTGCAAACCCACAGGAATGGCTGTGCAGAAGGTGTGGGGTTCTCCATTGCATGATGGAGCTGTTTCCCAGTTTATTTCCTGCCATCCCTRATGGCACAGAGACAAAACTCACAGCCTGTGAGCCCCAAAAGGAGGGCACAGGGCTGATTTGGATGCAGCCAAACTGATCAGGGAGACCTGAAATAAGGACACCTGGCAGATTCGGGGGTTTCTGGGTGGAATGGAACCTTTTAAAAGTCTCAAAGTCTTTCAATTTTCACATTCTCTCTCATTTTCACATTGTTCTTTGGTATGTTCTTTGGTTTAACAGAGGTTCCACCTGCCTGTTCCACAAGTAGGTCAGCATTTGATAACTGCATTAAAATTGGACTTTCCTAAATCCTCTCTCTCGCTGTAATCCTGCCTGTCCCTCTCAATTTTCCTATGTTCTAATGCACCATTATGGAGAAAATGTGGAGTCTTTTTTTGAATTATTTCCAAATTGTCATCCACAGTGGAGCTGCTTTGTTTTAGGCCTGGATCACATTTTTTTTTTCCCCCAGAACCTTCTGTAGATAGACATCACATAGGAGAGAAGGTTTTTTTATGCCCAAGCCAAATTCCACATCTTTTCCTATTCTGAAAAAAAACCACACAAAGTGTTTTGGGCTTGTGATAACGTCTTAAAGAATATATTCAGAATATTTAAATATATTTGATAGTTTAACTCTTCAGCCTAACATTTAGCTCATTTCCAACGTGGCCTATCACTTCTGGTGTGACATTACTGAAAACCTTCTGATTAAAGCCAGCTCTCTTATGCATACTTTACCTCTGTGACCTGTGAGTAGCTTGAAACCATTTGAACTCTGTCTAAATTGGATCCCCCTGGTTGTAAGTGTTACTGCATGTCAGTTCTGTGTCAGTTGGATGGAAATCTTGCTGCAGAGGATGAAAGTTCACAGCTCAGTATTAATCTACTGGGCAAACTACATCTAATGCCTCCAGTTTTCTTGAAATATAGCTCCTGATGACCTCTGACAGGTAAAATACAATATAGGATTTTCTAATATTCATTTTTAGTGTAGCTATTTAAAATAAGGCATGTATCATCCTTCTGTACCAAATAAATGCTGTGAGAGACAAAATTAAGAACAGTGACAAGTGGATTATTAGACATGGAGACTTTTTGTTAATAAAATATGTCTGGGTCCATTACTTCACAATTGTCTTGGAATAGAAAATGCAAATCCTGGCTTTGCTAAAGGAGGCTGTGTGTGGATGAACTGCTGGCTGGGATTCCCTTGATATCTGTTGGATGAGACTTTTAAACTGCTGTGTGAGCTTAACAAAAAAAAAGTAAAATAAAAATCCTGAAGCTGCATGGTTTGTGGAGCAGGCAGCATAAATCAGTGAGTGCTGGTGGAGTCCACCTAACAAATAAGAACTTTGGATTTAGCACCAGTTACTGTTTAAAAGAGAATTTTTACAGATTTGTGCAGCTTAGATGACACCACTGTCAGCATCCTGTGTGACAGTGACAACAGTGGCACCTTTGCCCTTGTCACTGTTAGGGAGACTTGTGAGTACATTACATTTGGGTTTGCTTTTGGAGTGAATTTTTTGGACTCAAAATCTACGGCTAAAAAAGGAAAAATATCTGATAGGTGCAGGTTTGTAAGTCTGCAACTTCCTCTCACTTCTGTTTAAGCTAACAGCAAAACTCATACCTCTTTCAGAGGAGCAAGCTTGACTTCTAAATATTTGGTCAGAATATTTAGAAGTCAGAATATCTAAATATGGCCAGAGGTATTTTAAGACAGTGGCAATTGGATCAGTCCTTGGACAGTTTAGGATCATATTTTCCTGTTGTTTCCACTTTTAAACTCAGACTTCTAAAATCCTGACAGCCTGGCTCGTTTTCCTGTGAGTCACAGAAAGAAATAAATTTTTGATTACAACATGTGCAAGAGCCCAGAGCCCAAAACCTTGGAATTCTCTTGTGTCAGAGGCTCTAAACCCCAACATATTGAAGGGTATCATCCCTGTGGGTGCAGATTTGGGGTTAAACTCATCTCTGGGACACCTGAGGCATTGCCTCAGGAGATTTTTATAAGCACTTATGCTGTATCTACACACATTCCCATAAAAATTATGGAATAACAGCACAGTGACTCTTACAACAGTGCAATAAGAGCAAAGCATTTGATAAAAAAAAATGGGAAATTAAGCAGCTTGCAGACTGTGGCTGTCCTGTGGCTGGTGGGCTCTGATCTTAGTTTTTGCTTTGTTAATTTGGCAGCATTTGAACGTGGGTAACTGTAGCAAATACGTGGAAAAGAGCTYCTGAAAATCCATCAGAAAATAAAGGGAATGCCTCAAAGTGATGTGGGTGTGTGCAGGTGGATTCTGGACTGAAGGAATCAAAGCACAGACTGACAGTGGTCATTTCTTCCCTCACAGAGTTCATTTGGATAGAGATCCCTCAGACACAGAGAATTAATTTACCCTTTGTGGAGTTCCCRTGGAAATCACACACAGATTAGTTTGGAAACTTGAATTTATTACCAGAATTCCTCTCAGGGTTCCCCTTACCCTTTTTCTATAAGTCTCCTGTCTGTATATTCCCTAATAGAAAGGAATCTTCTAAGTATTTGTTAGCACAGCTTTTTAATTAGACTTATTGATAATTAATCTGAATAAATCCATGTRCAGAAATATCTCATTATTAATTCTTTCAAAACATGATACAGGACAGTCAAGAGATGTTTGTATGAAGACATTTTCCGTTTCATGGTTTCTGCCATGTGTRTGTCACAGTGAGATTGAAGGTACAGTTTAATTAAATTTTCAAATTTTAGAACCCAGTGCCTGGAATCCACTGCTTGACGACTCCTTTTGTACGTGAAATATTGATATGACTGTAATAAATATCCTGAGATAAACATTTTAATTCATAATAGCACAGTTCCTATGATTTCTACGTGCCATATTTTGTTTCGTTGTTTATTTGTGTGAGCTTTTGGAGATTTTTGTGTTTGGTTGTTGGGGCTTTTTCATTTTTTTGTTTCTTCCCAGCTCTACAAGCACACTGTGAAGTGTCAGGAGGAATAACATATAGCWTGCAGTCCATCATCTGCATTCCCTTTGCATTAGGTGTAACACTGGCATGAAAATCAGAGCCCCTGCTCCAATTTTTCCAGCTGTCTCTGTCTCCCTGTGATCTTTTTGTACAAATTTTCTGGCAAGTCTATGAATGTGCACGCTTATATCCCTTTCTTGGGCATACACACACATTTTTGCTATCTCAAAACATGGATAAGACTGAACAGAATCATTCATTTTTTTTTCCAGTAATTTGAGTGTGTTTACTGATGTAGGCAAACATCAGTAAACAAACTATACATATAATATAAAAAAAAAACCAAGAAAACAACCACAGTATCTTCTTTCTTTGTCCTCTTGCTCTGAGATTTCTGTGTAAGTTTGTTTTGTTTTCATTCAAAATTTATGAATAAAGCAATATCAGGATCTTTTCACTGCCATCTTCAGGTCTTATTTATACTTTTACAGCTTCAGAAACCGTTAACTTTCAGGCAATAAATGTCATCTTACTTCTGAGGTTACATTTGTTTTATTTCCCTCAGTAATATTATTGCTTTAAAAACTGTAATATGTTTTCTATTTTGGTCTTTTTTGTGCTGCCCCAAGGGACTCCAGCTCTAAACTGGGATTTGCATTGGCCACGGTGCTGTTCTTATTCTGCACATGGTTATGGGCAGACAGGAGAGAGTGCCAGGGCTGAACATGATATTCTATTTTTGCAGCTCGTGCCAAAATTTTGGGCTTGAACAATTCGGAGGAGACATGATGTCACTGTCTCCATYAAGTGAATTTGAACAGGAAAGTTGCACTGTGTTTTGGGCATGTGYTTCAAAAATAAAAAATTAAAATCATACCTTGTGTGATTCCTTAATTTTTGTGTTTGCTCTCTCTGCTTTCACTGCATTTCTTGCGTCCTCGTGGTATTTCTGTTTCATTATTTTTTTTTCAAGCGGAGTTTGATGACACTGATTTAGCAGTTCCTCACAGTTCACTGTTCCAGTTTTCATCAAATTATACTTGTAGTTATASTCGACACTTTCATCATCAATTTCCATATGCCTCAAAGACACGCAGGGAGAGGTTTGCCAACACTGAACTCAAATGCCAGACAATAACTGGAATACAGGATTTCTTTTTGCAGGGTGTTCTGAAACAAAGGGTGTAGAATCCCTCTGTTTTTAGCAAGTGTTTTCAGCCTGGATGCACTCAAAATCTAGACAATAGCTGCTATGGAATATTGATTTAAAAAATGTCAAATCAAGGGGTAAAAATTAAAATTGACCAGAGATGATACCGTAAGACCTTYGCAATTTCTTTCCAGAAATCTATCTTAGATTAGAGCACTGCCTGTGAATTTGAGGTTGGCTTTTTCCCCACAGAATGGGAGGATTCATAAGCAACATGAACTGAATTTTCTGTACAGCAGAATTTGATAATTGTGATAATTAGAATGTAGTAAAGGCTTTGGCTTCAGTCTCTTAGCTTTATATATGCCATCAGATCAGCAGTGTAACTGGACTGACTGAGGTTCCTGAGAAGGATTGTGAAAATCTTTTCCTTTATTTACAGAGTCTTGGTTGCTCAGATTGGAAAGATGTCCATGGAGAAACATCTGACACTTTTAAAGGCTTTCAGTTATGYTCATCCTACAATTTTCTGTGAAGGMACCACAGCTCTGACCCAAGGGAATCTGGATTCCATAAACTGGAGCCCATGGTTCTTCCTGTCTGTCAAAAGCATAAAGTTAATTATGCAAGGCATGAAGTGAAGCTCTATTCGTTGAGATGTAAAGAGGTTAACTCAGAGTAGCTGTTGACAATAGTCATCATCATCATCATCATCAGATGAATTTGCCATTTAATCTGTAGTCTTCAAAAAAATCCCTTCAAGATAGCACAGGGGTAGAGAGAGCACTCTCAGTGCAAGTAAAGGATTTTACTATGATCTATTTCAGTTTTRCAATTTGCTTTCCACGTGGAATTTTGACCCATCTTGAAAATTTCATACATATCCTTCTGTGGAACGGGAAATTCTCTCAGGAATAGAGAGAAGAATTTTTCTCTGTCTGCGGGAATTTCAGTTTGCGGAGTCTGACATTTGAAGAATGCACTCAATRTGACAGAAAACCACTTCTGTCTAAAGTCAGAAGGACATGGGTAGGGTGTAGACAGGAGGCCATCTGGTGTGRCTGTGACTCCTCAGAGTCATGGGGACAGTTCATGTCACATCCAGGAACAGAAACAGTGTGTGAGCGGGGTCTGCCACGGGATGGGATAATCTGGGTGATGAAGAGRGAAGAGAGTTAAATGAGTTAAAGGTCAAGGAGAGGAGAGGTTTGTAWTACACTCCACTGTGGTACTAATGCCTGTTTTCTGACAGACCATCAAGTTTTGGAATTGCTTGGTACAATGGGCTTTGAGTGCCTGAACTCAGGTGAATTAAACTGAAAGTTTTCTCATTGCCTTTGACTCGATGCGTTATAAACTAATTAAATGATAAATTGATCACTTGGGGGGAAAGGCATCCACCTCCTTCTAAACAGGTAAATTGTTATGCAATAAATAGGATGTTAAAACACCTCAGTTTTGTATTCCCTGCCACAGSTCATTGACCAGAATGTGACCCCCCCAAAACCTTTCCTGTAGCCTTCAGCATCTGGGAGTTCCTGCAGTGATGCCTTTGCAGTAACTGCTCTCCATCAAACAACACTTGGATTGTTATGTGCATRCAAAACTAAAGTCACTGCCTGCTCTGTTATGAAGAAATAAATCACCCATATATGCTTCTGAATTCTGAAAAAAAAAAGAATGTTCAGTGGAATGTTCAAGAAAAACAAAACAAAGCAATGATTTCTTCTCCAGGTACCTTGAGTATCAGTTACACTGGGAGTTTTTAGAAGCGCAACAATTCACCTCCAGCTGGGTTTTTTTTTCTTTTTTTGCGTCACTTTATTTCTACTGAGTGCAAGTAGGAAAASTTCCAATCAAATATTTAATTTAATTTCAAGGGGCAAGGCAGCAGACAAGCATTATCCTGTGACAAAGTTCTGGTCCATCAAATATAAAAAGACTGCCCAGAGGGCAACCAAGGAAATTTCCTTCAGTAATCTTACCTGATGCTCTATCAGCAGAATAAAGATCTGCTCTTCTGTGTCTGCACAATCTGACAGGAGGCTCAAATTTCACTTCCTTTTGGCGATTGTTATTTTGCTCAAAAAGCTGCTGAGTTTTTTGTGGAGAGGCCATGGGTTCTTTCTGAACATGTAGTGTTTGCTGGAATGTTGAACAAGTTAGTGTATGGGCCCCTGTTTTTGAAGGAAAAGATCTGATAAAAATTCCTAACAGGACAGACTACGAAAACCCAAAACCACAGGGATTTTTTTCCCCCAGCTTTTAGGATTCAATTAGCTGCTMGTTCCAGCCTGYAATTTTGTTAAGAAGCTCTAAGAGYTAAAAAAYGCAATTTGCAAAATTGGAATCCTGTTGTTTTGGATTTTTTTTCCCCTGTTTTTGTTTGTTGTTTGTAAGTAATACTCTGTTTTTCTGTTGTTTCCATCTTGCTGGCCAGCATGCACATCAAATGCTCAGTGACTTAYAAACTATAAGGAGAAGGAGTGGAGAACTTTAAATCTCTCCAAATATATTCAGCAAATTTGGAATGTTGTGGGGCTCAGTRGGGCATGAAGCCTAAACTAATGCAGTTTTCTCCTGTTGTCTTCTGTGCCACAGTTAGTGAAGAATTTCTGTTTTAATGAAGAGAACAATCCTGTTAAGATACAGTTTTTGGCAGAACTGCACTGCTCTGTACTGACACATGGTGAATCCAGTGACTTTTGGTGTAGATTGAACACTGGGTCAAACTCTATTTTCTTAAAACATTAAGAAATTAAAATATGCCTTGTCTAGTACTGTACCAACACACCCCTGTCTCTGCAGGCCAAACCTGAATTCTGCCTGCAGTGCAATTGAGAACTCTTGGTGCYCTGCTCTTAAAATKGCTAAAAAATCCAGGAAATTGAAACAAATAACCCGAACCCCTCTGGTTCTGTGTCCAGAATAAAAGATGGTGTGACAAACTTTCAGGAGCTGTGRCACACCCTGTGCCAGCCTTGGTCCTGCACTGCTGTGAGCTAGGCTGGGGTCTGCCTCAAAACCCTTTCTAACCTTCAGAAAGAGGCTTTTAAAAACCTGAATTTGCTCTTCAGGTGTGGCTTGCATGCATATGAAAGGAGTTTTATTTTGTTTTGTTTTTGATTCTTTTCTTCGTAAAAGACCTCTCAAAAAATCCCGTTATTTAAGGAATGAGTGCTCAGAGGTGGACTTTAATWTATACTTTCTTGTACTGCTTTACAGAAACTTAGGAAAGGTTTTTTTCCTGAAGTGAAGGGCAAAATTTTCCCTTTGAATTACCCCGTGTGTGTCTGAAAAGCTGTTAGCTGTGTCCTGTGTTTGGCAGCAACTGGAGGCAGTGATACCTATGAAGTGTATTAAAGGTGACATAATAGAGTGTGAAAAATGTGTGTGCTTTCCTTGAGACTGCAATGTTTTATAATTTTTTAACTYGTGTCTCCCAAATCTGTACATTTGATGACGCTCACTTTGGATTTGTAAAAGTGAAAAAACAAAATCCAGTGTCAACTCTGAACATGACTAAAGTTTCGTGTATCACATATCCTTTTAATATTATAAATAAGAGGTATTAAGGCAAAGAAAAGCTGTTTGTTCACTGTTTTGAATTTCACCCAGCTAGAAAAATCAGTTCTGTATCACTCAGAATAAACAGCTAATTTACTTTTTAGGTTTCTGAATTTATCTCTGAAATCCTCTTGTCAAGTGTGTATTGATAAATACATGTTCCAGCCAAAATATAGATGTTTTATTTTTGTGTATTAGCATTTAGATGCTGCTCTTGTGAATCAGAGAAGACAGGCAACAGAATTCAGATCCTTTCCTCAGAAAACYCTTTATTTAATTTAAGTATTTTTCCTTCTTTTAGCAACTCTGGGCTAAGCATGTTTCTAAAGTGAGTACATCTTTGGAAAGCGCACAGAAAACAAATCGTTTGTAAAGGGGAAAATTCCGTTGTGTGAAAAAGTTAACAGAAAACATTTCAGARTTTGTCAAGTCATATACAATATAACATATAACGGTCCTGAAGAYTGTATTACAGCTGTAGTAGTGTGAAAAGGATGTGACCTTAGGAGCAGGTGCCACTCTGGATTCCAGGTTCCAGTCACTTGGAGGCCCCAGGGCTTGCTGTGTGTAAGGAAAAGTGAGGCAGGAAAGTGCTCATTTCATTAGCAGGGCACACCAGGGCAATGTCTGATCTCTCATCAGCTAAAAGAGAAGGTCTTGGAGCATTCTAATTCCAGCCCAGTCCCCTGCCCAGGATTCTTCCTATCTCTCTGTCCTATGAGCTTTTTGTAGTGCCAGGGAGACACAAATTTGGGAAAAGTCCTTCTGCTGCAGCTGTGGGGAAGGGATGCAGCAGTTCAGGGTCAAACCTGCTCCCCATCCGTGTTTTTCTGCTGAATTTGGCCCTGGTGCCAAGGAAGCGATCCTGTTTCTGCCCTCATCACTCATCTCACTCTCGGGTTTGTTCCAGCAGCAGTTTTTGTGCAGCTGTGGGTTGGATGAGGAGATTGCCTCACACCAAACCAAAATGCTTTTCCCTGGTGCTGAACAGATCACTATCCCAGGTGGGGTTCCCTGTTCTCACAGAGGGTGAGTGCAGGGACACAAATGGGGGAAGTGGGCTGGATTGCTTATTTTACAGCTGACAGAGTAAGTCAGCTAAAAATATTTGTGAAACTCCAGCCTCAGACTCTGTTCCAGGAAAAGTTTCCCTGGAAATGTTGCTTTGATTTGGTTAGGAGGACTACTCATCTGTGGGCCATTCCGTGTGGAACAGGAATTTTCCTTTGGTGGCTTGTGGTGCTCACTTCTATCAAAAGGGTTAAGGACAATGGTGAAAAAATCAGACTGAAAGGCTGAATTTGGGAAAAAAACCCTTATGCAATTTAGTCTTTTTCATGTTGATTKTTCTTAGTTTGACATGTTTCTAAACAGGACAATCCATCCCAGTGGATTTCTTCCCTTKCAGGGGACCCTTCTCATGGCTTTCAGCAACAAAGAAAAACCTGCCTACTGGTCATGCATATCTGAAGGTTGGCTAGAGTCAAAATTACTTATTTAAAATATTTAAGTCACTACTTACTATTAGAGGCCTGCTATTTATTTTCTGTCTGCTCGATTATTCAAAAATATTTGGGGTTTTTTCCTTTGCTATTTTTTTTTGCCCCTCATTGTAATATGATTTTGGATGTCTCTCTTTCCACTCGCTGTGTTGAAAGTAAAAAAAAAAAACAAACACGTCTAATCTTTACTTTGTTACTGTTGTGGCTGTGGACACAATTACTGTGGATTGGGGGGAGAAAAAAGGGGGGGAAAAAAAAAAGACAACAGCCACATCCCTTGTTCTATCTTTCCATAGAAAAGCCGCGGTTACCCTAAGACAATGTTCGGCCTCAAAGGCGAACCCTGGTGTTTCTGGTCGCTGAGGTGAGCTTACCTACAAAGGAGCAGGGCACCGCAATAACACCCAGTGACGAAAGGTGCGGGCGGAAGATGCGAAAAGAAGCTGTTTGGAGGATTTTGCTTTTTGAATTGTTGTTGTTGCTGTTAGTTATTTATTTCGCTGTCTCCGTGGGTGAGCGGGGTGCGCGGTGCGGGGGTCCCGGGGGGCTCCGGGTTTGCCCGTCCGTGACCCGGGGAGAGCCGCTCCAGCCGCCTCGGAAATGCAGCGCTGGGGAAATGCAGCGCTGGGGAAATGCAGCAGCGATCGCTCGCTCGCTCGCTCCCTCCCTTCCCTGCCCGGGGGGGTGAAGTGCGAGGCAGCGGGAGGAGCCGTGCGTGTGTGTGTGTGTTGTATGTGTGTTCTGTGTGTGTGTGTGTGTGCGAGCAGCGCGCCGTGGCCGCCGTGTTTCCTGGTGCCTGCTCCCTGACCCCAGTGGCAGCCCCGATCACTGCACCGCGCCCGCCCCCGCCGCCGCCCCGCTGCCTCTCCCCGCAGCCGGAGCCACAGCCGGAGCCACAGCCGGAGCCGGAGCCGGAGCCAGGGCCGCCGAGAGCCGCCGGGAGCCGCCGCGGGGTCGGGCGCAGGCTCTGCCCCGGCCGCGCCCCCGCAGCCCCATGGAGCGGCCCCGCTGAAAGCATCCCCGAGCCGCCCGCAGCGGCAGCCGGCGGAGGGAGGGAGGGAAGGAAGGTGAGCGGCCCCGGGCCGGTGTCGGGAGCGGCGGGGCACGGCGRGGGCAGCGGCGCACAAAGCGGCGGGTTAGAGGTGCCGTGTCATGGGCGAGAGCGGAGAGAGGGGGGGCGGGCAGGAGCTCCGGCGGCGGCGGCGGGTCCAGCCTCCCGCGAACAATAATGAGGATATCAACCCCCGGTGTGACCGGCCGAGCCCGCGGGTCGGGTCGGGTCGTGTCGGTGCGGC
>NW_026624000.1:147216-148706 GCF_030028575.1 Malurus melanocephalus | reverse complement strand
GGCGGGGCCGGGAGGGTAGGCCGGGGAGCATTGTGCTGGCTGGGGCCAGCGGGCGGGCGGCAGCCGGCGGGCACAGAGCCCAGCAGCCCGGCGGGCGCGGGGATGGGGACCGGGCGTGCGGGCAAAGGGGGGGACACACCGCAAAAAGTGATTAGGGACAGGCGGGCTGCTTCGGCGTTCCCCGCCGGAGTTGCCCCTCGCCCTTTCGCCGGCAGAGCAGCCGCTCTGAAACGCTGATCCCGGAGGCCTCAGACGCTCGGAACCCTCGGAGGGGCTGAGGGGCGCACTGCGGGGCGGGGGTCGGCACCGCCGGAATAAAACCGGCGGGCATCGCCCCCCCCCTCACCCGCGGCTACCGTGCAGTTCATCGCATCCCTCCCCCGAGCATCCTCCCCCCGCCACCATTGGGGTCCGTGGCAGCTGCGGGGGACGAGGGCGACGCGAACTTTGTGCGGCGCGGCACGTAGGGCGCGGAGCGGGCAGAAATGCCCCCCGGTGCCGCGGGGCGGGGGCACGGCAGGGCAGGGCAGGGCAGGGCAGGGGGCGCGGGGCGGGGGCTGCGGCACACGCCGGGACGGGGCCGAGCCGGAGCCATTGGCCACCCGGAGCCATCAATCACCGGGGGGCGAGCCCGGAGCCCCGCGGGGCCGCGGCCGGGGCGGCCCGGGAGCCGGCGGAGGTGGGGGAGCGGCGGGGAGCGCAGGTACCGGGGGTCGGCGGCGGGGAAAACGGGGAGGGGGAGAGTCGGGATCCGGCCCCTCCGCCGTCTCTACGGGACTCGGTGGGTAGCCGGAGCCCGGAGTTGTCCGCCAAGTGCGGCGCAGCATCGCGGGGGCTGTGGGGCCGCTGGCGGAGCTCCGGTGCCCGCACCGTGTCGGTGTCACCGCGCCGGGATAGCGGATGGATGGATGGATCCACACAAGGTGTTGACACCGGATTAACCCTTGCCGGCTCCTGCCTTTCAGCCCGAAGCAAATTTTTGAAATTCAGATGAGGAAGGCGTAAATATTTTATTTGGGGGAATGGGTTTTTGGCGTGGCCGCGTGTGGATGTGCGTAGGTAAAGCTGGTGTGAGATTACACTAAAACTGACTCACCTGTGCTGATTTCGTGGCGGGTTTTTGACAGGGCAGCTGTGTGAGATTTACAATCAGCTGCACCTGAGTTTGGGTCAGCCCTGTCCCCAAAAAGTGCCGGTTTATAGCTGTGAGCAGATGTGTAAAATAGCACATCTCCTGTCAGGCTGCCGGTGCAAATCCACGCTGGAAAAGGATAACAGCCTATATTTGGGGACGTGCAACATGCTGAAAAATCAGCATTTAGGTTTTTAATGTAGTTATTCTTACTTGAGACTGCCTCGAAAGGCGTGGAAGATACTACACGTTGTTTTACCTGATAGATGGGAAAATAATGCAACTTTTTCTTTTTTTTTTTGTACTCCTGTGTGTAACCTTCAAGTAGTGCTCGTAGTTGGAGAAAGAAGAATGGTAA
>NW_026624000.1:144975-147003 GCF_030028575.1 Malurus melanocephalus | reverse complement strand
TGTAACCTTCAAGTAGTGCTTGTAGTTGGAGAAAGAAGAACGATAGTGATTCGAAGAAGTATTTTTTAATTTGTTTTTTTTAATCTTGGGCCTAAAATACATTTGTTTTTAAGTTTCAAAACGTTCAGCTTCTGTTTTCTTCAGAGACGGTCACAGTAAAGAAGGTAATAATTAGATACTTCTGATAGTTGAGCTGTAGTACTCTATGGAGTACAAAATAGAAATTAAGAGAATTGACACAGAAGCCAGTTTCAAATTATATGGGGTTTTTTTTTTTACCTCCAGTCTGGCATTTGTTGTTGAATTTCATTTTAAAAGGATACTTTGTTCAGCTTTGTCTTAATTTGAGATTTATTTTTAAGATTAAAGATCAGACAATGGGAAGCAATTGCAGCTTATACACTTATAATCTTACTGAGAGTCAACTTAAAAGTATTTAATACAGCTATTTAAGTAGCCTCTTGTCATTTGTTTTACGCCAGTTAGTTGTAATTTCTTTCTGTAACAYGGACTGTTATAAACATTGCAAAAAATGCTTATTATCTTTATGTATAATGCATTCTCATGAACAAATTAGATTTTTTTTTCCATGAGTGAACTATAATATGAAATTTAATGTTMTGACCTTTCTTGTGCTGGGTTGCTGAAAACAGTGTCATTTAGCTTTTCTGAAAGCCCAAGCATATTTTTGTTGTTGGCTTAAAGCATTGTTTTATATTGTTGCTTTTAATTGCWGGGAAGAAAGTAACATTACACATGTAATTTTCACACTACTTCTTAATATATGCAGGCTTTAAAGTTCTTGCAGTGTAAAAGAAAAACTCTTATTCTTTTTTTTTTAAATCCTGGGAGCYCTGATGGCCAGTATTCTTGTTAATGACAGTCATTTCTCTGGCAGGAAGATGTTTTTATTTGTATTTACTTTCCAGTTCAGGGCAATTACAATGCTCTGTGTTGTGTACTCTTCTTCTTATTCTTCGTAGTTTCTGTCTCAAAAGAATCACATTGCTTGGAGCAGAACTGCAGCTCGAAGCAGGTGTTGTGGTTTACTGTTATGCAAAATAACACTAAAATATAATTGCAAAGGAAATTCAGGAAACAGCTGCAAACTTGGGGTGGCAACCAGTGCATTATGTGAGCAGTTGTTGCRGCATCTTCCATCGCATCCAGGGCAGCAGGGATTTGTTTCAGCAGAGCTCACCGGTGCTAATTTTTGCTGTTGAAACCTTGTTCTCACTAGAGAGATCTGCTGGGTCTTACAAGGGAGCACCAGACCAAAACCACAGTTGAGATGCTGTACCACCTCTCTAGTGACAGTTTTTAAATTTATGTTTTAGTTTCATCTTCTTTTTTTTAATTTTTTTTTTTTTAATTTAAATATACTTCTTTCCTTCCCATGCTAACGAAGATGAAAGCTAGAACCCAGTTCCTGGAATGAAGGTTGCACAATGTCTTAACCCAACTAACATATGGAAGCCTACATAGGCCCGAGGTGGTAAAATAGTAAAATAAATGGCYTATAGCCGGCCATCTGCCATTTGCAGAGCATATTCATCCTGCTTCATGCCAAACTGGAAATTGGTCTTTGTATTAAAAATATATTTTGAATACAAATCAAAGATTTCAACTGCTTCATGTTACACGTGGCCAACACATTTCTTTCTGGGAGTTAGAGAAGTGCAGGAAAATCGAGAAATCRAGTCATTCTCTTCTCTTTCCCATCTCTTTGTCTTTCCAGGAAAGCACTGATTTACTTTTGTAAAAATGCACTCCAGATATGAAAAGTCCACTCTTGCATGTGGCAGCTGAAGGGAGGAATATCAATGGATTGTGAGCGTGGTGRTTTCATGTCAGTCCTTGCAGCACCTCCCAAATGAGGATCTGCTTCCTAAATGGGGCTTTTAAAGAGTTGCTCATCTTGAAAGTGTTCTTGGAGCATCAGCTGATCAATTTTCACTCTGAAAGGGAGGCAGCTGAGGTATCCTCACTTTATTGACTGCAGAAATCGAAGCTCAG
Organism: Malurus melanocephalus; assembly: GCF_030028575.1. Lineage (NCBI taxonomy): Eukaryota > Metazoa > Chordata > Aves > Passeriformes > Maluridae > Malurus > Malurus melanocephalus. Next base: position 144,987 of record NW_026624000.1, on the reverse strand, counting down.
ATTTTGTGCAGG
>NW_026624000.1:141873-144305 GCF_030028575.1 Malurus melanocephalus | reverse complement strand
GGAATAGTGATGCTTAGAGGTTTGGGTGATGGATACATGAAGAATACAGGATTTCTGTGGACAGAAATCAGGAGAGGGTGCAGTGATGTGTGTGTGTGTTTACATCTCACACAGCGTGTGCTGGTTTTCTCTCCTGGCAGAGGTCACGCCGGAGTTGATGCGGAGCTGCTGGCACTCGGGAGCTGCCTGGAGCACGATGCCCTGCCCTGCTGCCACCCTTGGGAAGCTGTGAGCTGCTCATGTCCATAAGGAGGAAGGATGGCTCATGGAATTCCTTCACAAGGCAAAGTTTCCATATCGGTGGATGAGTACAGCTCCAACCCGACKCAGGCGTTCACGCACTACAACATCAACCAGAGCAGGTTCCAGCCGCCTCATGTGCACATGTGAGTGTCCCTGTCCGTGTGTCTGTGTGTGCCTGCTGTGTGCCTGACACTGAATGGGCTCAAATTTGGGGAATTTGGCTGCTTAGTGCTGGGAGCTACCAGGCGCCCATCCTAGCATGGTGCCACCACCTCGCGTTCTCACCCTTGTCACTTCACCCATCCTCCGCTCACCTGAGGGGCACCCATTGCTCGAAAATGGAAGCTCCCTTCCCCCAGCTACACTCAGCTGCGAAATAGGCCTAATTGGGACTAATTGTCCCCCCCTGATCAGGGAATCCTTTGTCCCGCTGGTTGGAACGTGTGCCGCATTCTGCATTCCAACCTGCCCGCACAAAGGAGTCGGGGGCTGCCCCGGAGCTTCTCCCAAGAACCAGAAATGCTCTTTCTAAACCCCCGAATCAGAAATGCTCTTTCTAAACCTCTTTCTAAACCCCCGAACCAGAAATGCTCTTTTCTAAACCCCCGACCCAACAAAACCACGGGAAATGTGGAGCTGGAGGTTCCTTCCCTCACCTTGTTGTTCCTGCGGGTTGTGGCACCCAGGGATGCCCAGCACCTGGCCCAGCACAATTGGCTCAGCAAAAAGCCAAGTGCCAGTCCTAACTCTGAATTTCCTTCCCATTGTTTCGTGGGGTTTGATCTTTATCGGTTATTTATGCCAGGGTCCTTTTTCTTTTGGCTTTAATAGAGTGAAAAGCACGTGAAGCTAAAACAAAGCCGGCATCTCCTGACATCCTGCGAGCCATTGTTAGGCAGGATTTTGAACCATGTCACACTATTGAATTTGATAAGGATTTTGCATAATAAGGGGGGAAAGTTGTATGGTGCTTCATTGCATTTTTGTTATGTAGAAGGCTGCCGGAAGAGCCACAATGTAGGAGTTCAGCACCTTCTAATAGGATTTTCGTGTGGTTACAATGTTCCTAAAGCAACTTTAGGAAGGATGCTGAGGAGTGTCTGTGTGCATGTGCCTGACTTTTCAAGGTGGAAAGCTATGCGTTAATTGCATTTGATTTATTACTGCCACSATGGTGTAACTTTTATTTTAGAATTATTCCATGCCTTGATTGACTTTTCAGGCCTTCCATCAGTAAATTTCTGTTGCCTATTTTGCACTCCAGGTTGTGCTTCTGACTGGCATTAAGTACAAATCTGAGWCAATGAATTCAAAACAAACAAAAGAAAATCAGAAAACAGTTTTAAAGAACCCCTTCCTATTGACATTGACTTCAGTGGGAGCTGAATTTAGGACCGACTAAATTTGTGTTCAACTCTGTAAAATTTGTTCACGCTTTGTTTAAAAACCTCACAAACATTTATACAGGGATAGTGTGTCTCTTAAATGGTTCTAACTTGATGGATGTCTTGAAAGACACTTTTCTTGTTTGGAAAAAACATATGGTTGAAATAAAAACTGAAACTTCGAAGTACAGTACAGTGACAGTATTTTAAATAATCTTTAACTTAAATACTGAAGCTTCCTTAAATTCAGTGGTTTGGTTCCAGTGGAGAGTGTGGCACACTGAAGAGTGGTCAGAATTTAGAAAAATTGGAAATGAATTAGTCCCAGATTCGCAAAAACAGCAATGTGCAAGTACAGGAGGTGAGTTCAGGTGTTGGTCTGGATAGCAAAGGATGGATTTTAGAAAACCAGTTGAGAAAGAAAAAAATGGGATGCTGCCAGGTGGGTAGAGGAAAGCAAGGAAATGAATATTTGTGAGTATGCTGAGGGTTTGTGTGATGTAAGAGCAGCAGAATTGTTTCTGGGAGGGGGAGACTGAATTGTGTGGTGCCTTTATTTGTCTCCTCGATGCATTGTAATGGAAGTTTTGTGTGTTTTTTCTGAAAGAGGTTGTCATCAAGTGAGAAATCTGAACAGAAAATTGGTAAAAGCAGTATTCACAAAGAAACCATGATCTCTTTAACCTGTTATATCTCTGTTAGTGCCACATTGCTGCAGCCGCCAGGATTGATTTGATTTGGTTTTACAGTCTGCTCTTCTTTGTTGSTGTCTTTTTAAAGTAATGCATGTGCGTGGTTTGTTGT
>NW_026624000.1:126142-141325 GCF_030028575.1 Malurus melanocephalus | reverse complement strand
CTGGTATAAAAATACATAAAATCACTTTTAAGTGTAGTTATTGCAGCTCCCTTTGCTTGGGCTGGCAGCAGCTTTGTCACTGTAACTTTTGAATCAGTTTGTCCACCTTTTTTACTTTATTTTATTTCATTTATTTTATTTTATTTCATTTCATTTCTTAACTAATTAGTGTTTGAACAGGTATTCTAAAGGCAATTTTTGCTGCAAAACAATTGTTTTGCATAAAGGGATGTAGTTTTAAATATTTTGTCATCTTGAAACGATGCTCCCACCCTCAGGTTTTACTTAGTTTCTGAGTGTTGTAAAGTGTTTGTATTTGAATGCTTTGAACAATTAATATTTACTTTCAGTTAGTTTTAATTAAATACATCACCTTAGTTCCCTGCTTTCAAAGGCAGCTGCAAAATAATAAATAACAACTGTAAAATGCTTCCCTGTGTGYCATGTTGATTATTATTCTTCTGAAAGTTTTCATATTTTTGATCTTTTTTTGTTAAGAATTGTGACTTAAAGTGAGAAGGTCTCCTTAGGTGTGGTGCTGCCAAGTATAAGTTTTTGTTTGTTTTTTATGTTTGTTTGTTTGTTAAAAAAACCCAAAGAAACAAGCCAGCTTTTAGGCCTCTTTAGATTTTTTATGTATTCTACTCACAGTGATACCAAAAATACCACTGAGCAGCAGTGGTGAGGAACAAACCCAAATCAAAAACTACTTAGGTTTTAATCAGAAAGAAAAATCTCCCTGTTTAGATTCAACACCCCATTTTTTGCAGGGGGAAAAAAAGGGGAAAGAGTGAAATAAACCTTGTGTATGTGTTGTGGAAAAGGACAGGCCCATCTGGGGAGGATGTGAGAGTTTATTTGAAGATAAAATATCTGAGTCTATGAAGATAAAATATCTGTAGCCCGAGCTGGTCTCAACAGCATGGCTTGGGGCTTGTTTTTAGGGTGGTTTGAATGCATGTTTAAACTTTGTTATGGTTTAAATTCACTATTCTTCTCTCAGGAAGAGAGATAGAGGTTTCTGTGCCAGAGCAAAAGTCTTCTAAATAACTTTATTCATACCTGGAGATACATTTTTCAATTTGTAACCATATAATTTTACTGCTTTTTCTGTACTAGAGTAATCCCCCATGTGAATATTCTTATTTTAAAACAAAGAGTATAAGCAGAGATTTATATTGGTAGGAATATATGTATGGCTGAATAAARTACATAAATGTCCATGTGTAAATGTGTTTATAAAATAATAACAGTGAAATAAAACCACAGCTATAGGATCACAGAAGAAAAAACTTTCAACTGTGGTGAAGCCTCACACTGTTAAAACCCAGAGATCTTATTAGACTACAAACCTTGAGAAATAGGATCTTGCTCTTTTTTTTTTTTCCTTGAGGAAACTATTCTGCATTTAATGGGCTTTATGAACTCCCACTGAGATTAGTGGGAAATCATGCACTTGATCTGTAATATTCTGGATTTTTTTGGTTTCATGTAAGCTGTGTGATATTTAGGAGGGAAGGGAAAAAGAGTTGGCCAAGCATCTCACTGATTTTTACATTGTTCAAAGTTACTTGTGTAGAAATCACAGAACTTCTAAACTTAAAATTTACATGTWACATGAAAATAACTTTTTAAAGAAGCTGTGCTTGGATCCTAATGGGAGKGTGGAGCATTGTGAAAGTGTCCATACAGTGCTGATGACAGGCTCAGGAACTGCAGTTTGTAATTAAAATTCAAATTTAGGCCCCTTGCATTGTGTTTATACAGTGCAGTCATAATGTGCTGAGCACTCTTGAAAAATTGATTAAATTTCTGACCTTTCTTTTTGTCATTGTAAAAAAAGGAATAATACCGACCTACCTTTAAAAAAAAAGGTCTGGCTCCCTGGAAGGCTATTGCTGTAAAAATGACAATATTGTTATTATTATTATTATTAATAATAATAATAGTAATAATAATATAGGACAGTTATAAATTTTTTTTTGTCACCATTGCCCTGTTATTGCCTGTCCTGATGGATGAAGATGGGTAWATGCTGCAATCAGGATGTTGTCCTGTCACTGGAAACCTGCTAATTAATTTTTTAAAATATCAGGGCAGTGGGGATATTGCTGTGGAAGAAGCAGATTTTTGGTTTTATTTATTGCTTGAAGAGTGAGAATGCAATCTGTCCTGTGAAACAACTTCTAGGGCAGAAATCTTCAGAGTTAATATCTGAGTAGATTTCCAGGCTCCCACTCTGCAAATCCCATTGGAGAATTTTTGGCTCAGTTTTTGGTTTTCTCCTGGTGTCAGGATGAGGCTGGTGTTCCCTGTGACACAAGGCTATTCCAAAGCTTGATTTTTTTATCTTTAAGACAAAAAAAAAAACCAAAAAGGAAACCTCTGTAAACAAAGTGAGTTTAGATATCTGTGTTATATATTAAAATATTATATGCAGCTTGCTTGTGTTTTATTCAAGACTATTTCAGAAGTAACGAAGTGTTGGTCGTGGACATTGATTTTTGGACGTGGCAACTTTTTGAGTTTACATTTCCAATTTACATTTCCAATCTTGAGCTCCCAGTGGTGGCTGAGTTTCCCCAACAGCTGAACTTTGGTATCCATATGGAAAAACTCAGAAATGGAAGGCTGGTGTGTCTTGGTGTGTCTCCCTCCCAAAGGAACAGTTTGGGGTTGAATTCTGTAAAATGCCGTGATGTAACTTGAGAAAATAACGGCATTTAGAAATTGCCTTTAGAAATTGAATCTCTCAACAGTGAGATTGTGACAGCCCAGTCTATGGGTTTGGGATTTGGGGTTTGGGGTCACCTCCATTCCCTCCAGGGATCCCTGCTGCCATGGACAGGGCAGTGCCAGCCCTGGGTAGCAAATCCCCTCCATTCTGCATGGAAAAATAATTCACTTATAATTCACACCAGCATTTTCATTTTTCCAAGTCCCTGGAGTGGATTTTTCCAGMTAGCTGTGACTTTTGGTCCTTGGAGCAATGACTCTCTGTTTCCAGAGGTTGGAGTCATGCTTGGCACATGCAGCTGGAGTTTTATGGACTTTATTGAGGTTGTTTGTGCTTCAGAGAGCTCTCAGCTCCTTTCTGTGATGTGAGCAGTGCAAAAGGCAGCAAGGAGCTCTCTGCACACATACCTACACATAGTTCACAGCAAATATTTCAGAACATGCAACTTCTTTGATTTGGAAGAAGATTTGGCATTTGGAAATTCAAGTCTTACCCGTTTASTTGCAGTTTTGGGGTGGGCCATTGAGGTTTCAGTTTTTGAAGCTTGTGCTGTAGAGGGCAAGTTTTGTGTTGTTTTTAATTATGAGGAAGCTGTGGCTGAATTATGGGTTTGTTTAGGTTGGATTGTCAGCTCCAGCCAATAATCCAGTACATACATCTTATATGTACATATAAGATTATGTTGCCAAGTCCACCATGATATAAACCAATATATTAACTGCTAAAAATATTGAAAAAAACCCAACCAACCAGCACCTTAAAATCACATAAAATAAACCAACAAATATTTGTGCATTTGAAGCACTGAAGTCAGACCAATTGTGTCTTSTAACAAATGTGACCAGAACAGTTTTTATTTTGCTGCCTTTTTTGAACAAGAAAGGCTGGATAATCTTGCACCCAGTAACATTCCAGGAGCAGTACCAYGTGGCTGGAGCAGAAAACAGCAAGTCTGGATTCCAAACAATAAACTTTAGGTACCTGGCGCTGCAGTCACTTTATTTATCTCCTGAAGAGTTGCCCATAAAGCTTGGCCATAACCTCGATAAACCTGGAGGTTTCTCCCATCACTTGAGCTGTGTGTATCCTGTGTATCCTGGCTGTCATAGAGGGCTGGGGGATCAGCAGATCTGCAGCTTTTATGATGGGGCAGAGGGCATGGCTGGAGAGCAGGGCAGCTCCTGAACCCCAAATACAGTTTTTCCTCTTCTGACCCATTTTACTGTGTTCACCTGTGCACTCTCCACTGGCAGAAAAATGCTGGCCCCTATTTTTACATGCCCTATTTTATAATTTCTCTAAATTTAAATCATTATATTGAGGRGAGTGACAAATAAAATCTCAACTGTCCTGTTTTTACCGAAAGATCATTTAAATTCCCGTGCTGCGTAGCATCTTGCAAGATTTTATTTTTAATTTTTTTATTTTTTTGTCACATGCAGTGGATTTCATGTTCTCTTCTTGCATCTGCAGACATTCTGCTGGATGTTGACAGGGAAAAAACCAGCACCAGAGGCTTCCTTGCAGCAGAGTCTGCACTCACTGTAGTGGGCATTAACTTATATCCAGCACATTAGACTTAAAAGCACACAGCCATTAAGTGTAGCTCTCCCTTCCCAGGAGGGCAGCAGATGGAGAGGGGATGGGGGATGGAAGGAGTGTGATAGAGGGGCTGGATCTGATCTATTTGTAATCCAGGCAAASTTGCTGTTTACCACGTTTAAAGGAATCACTGTGAGCGCAGAGGTCAGAGCATTACTCCTCAATGTTTAGCCACTGCATCGGTTTATGGGGAGGAAAAGGTGCCAGCCCAGTATATCTTCCTTCCCTCCTGTTCCTTTCATACAGGGAGCACAAAGAAAAAAAGTCATTACTTTTTAATTACTCCAGGCTTCTTTGTTTCTTGCAAAGCACGTTCACTTTCGGCCAGCACAGAGCATTAACTGTGTGTTGTTTGGATGGTGAAGCAGTARTTTTGGGGAAAATAATGCCCAGAATTAAAATTTCATGTGGACCAGCATATTTAATAAATAGGAGCATATTTATATTTTATATTTAATAAATAGGAGCCTCGTCCTGTACTTGTAAAATGTGGTGATTAGTGACATCATTATTGCTTCCAGTGGGACAGGACCCGCCACTTAAAAATGCTGAATAAGTGGCTCCCTCAATTTTAAGCAATGATTTTTTCAAGGACTTCTTTCCTCTGCTTGTTAGCAATGTACATATAAGATTATGGKAATTGACAGATATTAAGGAAGAGGGAAATTTCATCTTTATGGTGTGTTTATTTTGTAAATTTAAAGTCATCCAGGCATTCGCTTTTCCTCTTGGTGGAAAGAAATGAATAAATTAAAACTAAACAAATACACAATTATAAATAAAAAAAAAATGTATATAACCCAGGTGTAATCTTTGAATTACTTGAAAGTTTTTATATGTAATTGTTTTATTTTGATTATCTCTCTTGGCATTAGTCTGATTTTCCATCMTCTTGTTTGTTAAGCAGGGATGTTTGCAGCTTTGATAGGAAGGCATGTTTGCAAGAAGAATTAATTTTGTTCTGCTCTTATTACTATTCTATACTATTCTACATGAAAATATCCACATAATACCCTGTTTGGGTTTTTGAGGGAGAGTTATGATTAATTTGGTAACTTTTTAGGTGTTTTGGAGGTTATTTTAATTGTTTGTACAAAGTTCTGAAGTCAGTTTTTCTCCTGGAAATGTGTAATGAGACTGCACAGATCAAATGTTGTTGAAGGAGTTTCAAACACCCTCTGAGAATTAAAATGCTGATGGTAATCCTCGGGGTGGCATATGATTTTGTTTTATTTTTTTCCCCTTTTTTATTTTTATCTCCACTGTGACCTTTGGTGGATTTCTGCTCAGCTCCTGTGCATGGCTGCTTTCTGAGCGATAATGGAAGGATCACACACACACACTGCTCCTCTCAGAACCTGATACATCATCCTGGCAGCAAAACAGAGACCTTTAACTCTTGGAGATTTCATTTGTTGTTGGTTATCTATCACCAGGAGTTCTGTGCCTGCAAGAAAAAAAATGTGTGTATGTAGAGTGGAGGCTTCCTTTTCTGAGWGTGAGAATAGAAAGGAAATCCCTAAATTCAAGGAATTGCAATTCAAGGGATTGTGTTTTGTGTCCTGGCTCGTTTATTGTAGATATCATTATTACAGAGCATTTTTTCCTGAAAAGAATCCTTGCATCCGGTCTAGATTGTCCAGAAAAATATTAATTGAAGTTGATAATTAATTTTGKATCTCCTGGCTTCCCTTCTAATTTCATGCTGTGGTGTGCCAGTCTCTGTTTTCAGTGAGTATCCCTTTTCAGGAGCTTTCAAAGATGTCATTCTGCCTCTTGTAAATCACCTTATTCAATGAAGAGTTAAAAAGTATAAACTGAAACAGAGCCAGGAAGTTGGCAGAGTTTTTTTTATTAATTAGTTCAAATTAAATAGGGGCCTGTAGAAGATTTGGARTAAGACATGGCAATTTTGTGTGTATCTGTCTGTAAAGAAGCAGTGCCATTGCTTTGGGTCCAGACCCACAAAAAAATGCAGGAGAAATCAATACACAATAAATGGCAGCTGAGAAATGATGTATAAATGATCTCAAATATCCAGAAAAACCCAGAGATGTTTGCCTGAGGTGTACCTCTTAGCACACCTTGCACCTGCAGCTATATTTATTTTGTTACAATTTGACTGTTTTCATGTGTGTTTAGAGACATTCCTGCCCTAGCATGAAGTGCAGCAGTGTTCTAATATATATTACATCTCTATTAATCTCTATTACATATGTATTTCATATGTCAGTATTGCTGTGCTGGTAGTGTTGGAATCTGTGTAGGTAGTTTATTATATTCCTAACAAAAAAGTTTTTTTAATTTTTGAACTTTCAGACTTATTCATTGTAGTTGTTTGCACAGGAGCGTGGTCATGCTGACCATTATAGGAATTAAAGCACAATTTTTTCTGGTGTTTTTGGAGTTTTTTCAGTTTGGGTTTGTTTTTTTTTTTATTTTTTTTAAGGTACCAAAGTGCTGTCAGTGGGGTGGAATTTCTATTTGTTTAGTGTGTTATTAGATAATGAGCTCTAAATGAAAAATCAGGCATCCTGCTATCTGCCCTCTGAGTCATCTAATCTTAAACAACATGCTCTGCATTCATACAGCATGGACGGTGCTGACAGGTATGTTCAAAGAATTTATGGGGTTTTTTTTCCCCCTCTCTCTATTTTCCAAACAGAAAAAGATGAGAAATTAAAATGTTGCTGCTCTGATGATATAAATTAAGTATATGATGTATCAGCTACATGGGAAGCTGCTGGAGTTTCTTCCCTTCTGATTTTTGCACCCTCCTAAAAGATGTTATCCTGCACAAAAAAACAGGTGAATGGAGCATGAAAAAGTTCCTTGAAACTTAGTTTACTTGAACACCTTGAGCTGAAGCAGTGATAATCAAGAACCATGTTTTTTTGGGTGTCTGTATCTGGGAGAAGTATGGAAGAGAGAGTAAAATCGGGGCTTTTTAAATTTTTTTTGTTCTTTTTTTTATTTGTTGCCAGCTGTGGGTGACAGTGACAWTTCCTTAAAGAGGGCAATGACACATCAGCAGCATTTAAAAAAGTGTTCTTAAATCTTTATCCAGCTTCTGGAATAATTTTTGGGCCTGTACTCAGGAGGGTTGTGTCATTCTGGATGGGGTTAAGGAACATTGTGTCCCCCCAATGTCAGGTTTTGGGATCTGTACCCCCAAAATAAYACCACCAGTTGTAGTTGTGTCCGAGCTGTAGGATGTTGCTGTTTGTTAGATAGTTGATATAAAATAATCGATATAAAGATACACATATACACGTATAAAAAGTAACTCTTTTATTTTGGGATAGGTTTCTTTTATTTGCTTTAGTGACTATGTTTATATATTTGTGTTACACATACATTGGTCAGTGAGGCTGTCACTTTCTACTCATCAGCATAGGATTGGTAGGTTTGCAAAAGCTACAGTACTAATAATGTTTATAATTGTAAACCACCTACATTATCAATTCTACATTCTAATCTTTTTCTGAAAACAGCTAAAGACGTAGCGTTTTATTCCCATACAAGCTGCTAACACTCCCTACAGTAGGAGGAATTGTGGCTGCTGCATTTGTTGCATTTGTTGAGATTCTGGTGATGTTGGTTCAGTGGTTCTTGAACATCTCTGAACCAAAAGGGCTTTTAAAAAGAGAGAGGTGTAGAATTGGAGCGGTGCCTACTCACAGCAAAAACATTTTCTGATTTGCCTCGCTTTTGCTGCCGTCTCCAATGGTTTTGGAACCCATTGCACAGCCATGCTGGTGTTTTTTTCTGAGGAAAAACACCTTCAGTGTGTACTCTATACCTTCTGCAGTTCTTGATACCGATTGACCCWACAGGTCAGCTGCACAAAGGGGATGAACCCACATTCATTAACCCCMGTGTGTCTTTGCTGTGGGTAATTACAGCAGGGACTGGAAGCTAAACTGAGCCATTTCAGTGGGTATTTCATCCACTGTGAGAACCTGACTCTGCCATGGAGGGACCCACACGTGCCATTTAAACAGGTCTGGGTTTTACATCATAAATATGCACCGGATGGATGCAGGGGAGCGAACCTCTCAGGATGCTGTTAGGGCCGAGCAGAATCTCATTAGGGACAACTTCAAAGATCASTTCCTCATGTCCATAAAAAACAAGTGTAAATTATCTTCTGTGAGCCTGCTGTTAGCAGTCTCACTGTTACATTATGCATGGAGCCCAGGCTGCACACGGTATCAACAAACTGCACCCGCTTTCCTTAGGGTTGWATTTTTATGCCAGGCAGGGCAACTTTGCTATTTTTTGCTATTTATTGTTGTAGGTTTGGCTGATACAGTGTTTGACTTAAAATTTCCTGTTGTATGTGCTGTAAAATGTAATGTGAAATTTCCTGCTCGTGGTGCCTGAAAAGGACTTTTAAGGTCGTACAGTGATGGTGTTTTTATAGAGGAATGGCATACAGACAATTCCATGTATTGACAACTTTATTTTCTTTCTCATTCTCCTGCTTCCTGCACTTAAAGAGAAGGTGGCTGATCCCAACCTTCTTGGAATAAAACTTGAAGGAGGTTTTGGTGACTTCAATATTTATGACAATGATCCATAGGGTGGGATTTTTGTGCAYTTTCCCTAAACCATGTGCCCCCTCTCATACATGGGAAAGGCCAGTTTGTTGTTGATGCTGGGGAAATGTTTTGAAATGGTGAAATGCAGCCTCTGTGCAGGGAAGTTTTGTGACAAGAACGAGTTTTGCGACAAGTTTCTATGGGATATTTTTGAGATTGCCTTCATTGTCCTCGCAGAAACAGTAAGATGGTGTGGAATGTTCTCTTGAACTGAACAGTGTTGCTAAATAGGGTAAAAAATACTTTAATTTTTTTTTTCTTTTCCAGTGATATTTTTGCTTTTTTTTTGTATGGCTTTATCATTGATGATAGGAAGCATTCACTTGCCCAGCTGTTCACAGTTCGCCACTTCCTTCAGATATTTTATTGTTCCTTTCAACCATAACCAACTACAAATGTTGGGTGCTCCCTTTTCCTCTGGGAGGGACCCCACAGTTTCCCTGGTGGAGCTGTGGGCATGGTCCCATTGCAAATGGGATCACTGGGGCCTTGGATAGGATAMAATAGGATATTTTCCATCCTTGAAAACCCTAAATCCCCTTCAGAACTTCTGTCTGTGGCTCCCTGGAAAGAAGGGCAGTTACCCAAAYAGAGGCCAAGTGCAGTTTGCTGGGGTACTTCCAATGTTAATCATKTTAACAGATTTGCCCAAGGATGGCACAGATTGTGATGGTAAAAGATGATATTCTTGACAGGAAGCAGCCTGAAGAAAAAAAAAAATAAGCGTGGGGATAAAAATCTTGCTACTTCCTAGGTTTAAGTCTTTTTATTTTGTTTCATATGTATAGGGTTTTTTACTGTTATAAAAACATTGGAAAAACTTATTTTCTCTAACTAGCATCAAATTCTAGTGCAGAGTTGTCTGAATTTTAATGGAATTAAAATATACAGAGTTCTTTGCTCACGGTTTGCACACCGTGAAAGCTTTGCTGTTTTTTTGGGATTCTGCTTCCTATTTCCATTCTGTTGAGTGGGAATTTTGAAAACCTTTGAAGGTTTGTTATCTTGCTGATGAGGAATCAGTTTGATCAGAAGTTCAAGACTGAGTTGGGAGGAAGTGTTCATTTTCCATCATTGTTTGGGTCTGGCTGGGTTTGAACAGGAGATAAGATAAGATAAAATAAGATAAGAAGTGGCAGTGATAGCCCAGTGCAGGGTTACTGGGAGGGCATGGAACAGCCTGGCCATGGCACTGGAGAGATCCTTAAAATGGATGATTGAAATGTTCTTCTCATGGGTTGGCAGTTAATGTGGCATTCTGTCAGCTTGTCCCTCAGGAAAAAAAAAAACAAAACAAAACAAAGTGGTTGTAGGAAAACAAAGAAAAAGCGGAGTCTGTAAAACTGGGCAGAGCATAATTTGGGATTTTTTTCTGTATAGCATGCTCATTTTTCTGTATAGCATGGTCACCTGGTGCTTTTGCTGTTTAAGTAACTACATGAGACTGGGTAAGGATAGAGTTTTGTTCAAGGAAGATATAAAACACCCGAAGTAACAAAAAATTGTGGATGGTTAGGACTGAGATGCTGTGGCTGAAAGGTGTGAAGAAGACTGTGAGGTACAGCCCTTTAGCACAATTAAGGAACTGCAGCCAGGGCTCTTATTATCTCATTCCATTAAAGATATTTGCTTTTCTTTTCTCCTTTCTTCATTCATTCTGTTTGCTTTTTGATTTTTCTGTTTAGAAGTCTGTTGCCCTTCTAACAGAAGTAGTCATCTGGAAGTCAAACATGCCATGCAAGACCAAACTGTGTCTGCAAACAGAGAAAACTCTCATTAGACCAAGAAGATTCTCCTTTTGGCCTTAACAGGAAAAAACCCACCCCACTTAAGAGCTGTTCTTGCTGAACTGTGAGAAATGGTCTTTGGGGAGATGGTGATGTTTCAGATGAGAAAATGTCATTTGTGTGGGCTGGATGAGCGCAGCTTTTTGGAGCTGCACGGCGTTCTCTTCATCAGCTGAAGGTGATCATTATTAAAAAAATTATCATGCTGTTTGACAAGGAGAGGAATAGATGGAGTTCTTGTTATAATATCCATGGAAAAAAGCAAGTTCTGGAGGTAATTTAGGCAGAAGGAGTCGCTGCTGGAAAGCYTTTGAGCTTCACCATTCAGTTTCTGCAGCGTTGAGCAGAGCCATTCTGGAGAAAAGGTTTGGARCAGTTGATTTTCCAGAAGGTTGATAGATCTCTTAATTCTAGAAAGAGTTGGTTTTTTTGCTTTAGGAGTATAGTTAGTCTCAATTCTCTGCAGAAAATGAAGGAGCTCATGATTTTATAAGCTGGAGTAAACCAGTAGAGTAGAACTAGATGGAATAATGAATTGCAGGAGGGATTTCTGGAACAGCCTGGACTATGTGGCCAGTTTTGCCCTTAAGGGCTGTGTTCATTATGAAACAGTCTGTGAGTCTGTTCTTGATTGCCAAAACGTTTGGAGGGGAGGAAGGAGGAGAAAGGTTGCAGGAAATTAGTCATTTCTGTCAAAGAACTGAGAATCTCAAGTGCTAATTTTGTGTGATATAGGTGACTGTGACAGTGCTGATGTGAACAGAGCAGTTTCACTCTGTTTCAGCTCACATTCCTGTCCTGTTGTGGCCACTGTGAAWTTTGACTTTATTGAAGCACCAGTTCAAGCCCTGGTGCTGTGCAGCTGGGAATTTCACTGGCAGAATGCAGAAATGTAAAAAAACAATAAAAACCCAGTGGATCCATATGTAGAGAAAGAAATGGTTAAGACAGCTGTTCCCAGCTTTTAACAGTTGCATGTTTTTTGAAGTGTTTTTTTTCTTTTTTGTCTCCTTAAGCGATGTACTGAATCAGCCTCTTTGCTTAAAAACTGCCCCAATAGTTTTTTATTTTACAGAATGTTTAGTAATGATTTTTTTTTGCTGCAAACTCATAGAAACATTCTTTTTTTTTCATTTGCACTTCCCCATAGCCTTGCAGAGCTGGGGAATTCTGTTGTAATCTGTCCCTGGAAGGTATTTTTTCCTGCTCTGTAATGGATAAAAGGAAAAAGAACTGGTGTTTCATTTACCTGCTGAGAARTATTGCTGTGGATGGGTAGGTGGGTGCAATTTTACATGTATTCTTAGTCAAAACAAAAATTGTTTTGATTCTTAAACAAAAAGCAACACACCCAAGTATAACTGAGTGCCTGGTATTATGATGAGCACCTCATTTATTTATGTATTTTGGTTTTGTCAATTTGTTTTATTGCTAGTTTTCAAGAAACTGAAGCTTCTCTGAGGTTTTTATTATCAGAATACCTCTTACAAACACTCCATTTTCCTTTTAAGTACTTGGAGGAGTATTAAGATGAAAATCAATGCCATGTATCCATATAGGGGAACTGATTCCAGATAGTTCCTACAGAAAACAAGGCTGTTCTGCAGCTGTTACTCGAAAATTCCTCCTGGTGTGGACAGTCATATTCTCTAGGAAAAGTGCTTAAGCTAAATCAGAAAACAGGACTGTGCCTAATAAATAGAGTCCCTGGGGAGCCATATGGGGAAAGCAATGGTACTCTTAATTCACACAGCCTAACTCACTTCAGGGTAACCTCCTGTTCTCAGGCCTCAAGAAACCAGAAGATACATAAAAGCTGAAACAGACTTTTTATTTTATAAAAAAATAGGCCTGCACTTTTGGGTGGTTTTTTGGTGGTGTTTTGTTGGGTGGGGGAACTGGGGTTTCCATATTTTTTTTGTTATTTTTTTTGTGGTTGTTTGGGTTTTTTTTTGTCTCATATCACAGTGTTCTGAGGTATCTTCTGGCTCATTTATGACAAGTTTGGTTGGATTAATCTCTGTGCACGTCCCACAGGTTTAGTTTATTCCTCTCCAGCACCCACCACAACAGAATGCATTTCACCCACCGTGGTTATTCCCATCTAAACATGGAAGGATGCCTTCTATTTGTTCTGCTGCAGATAGGATCTTTTTGTGATTTTTGCCTGTCTAATTGCCCTGACTGARGTAATGAAATCCTCTCTTTTGTTTTGGAGCGCAATCAGTGAGATTGCATTTGCATTGCTGATAAAACTGATGGCGTAAAAGTGAAATTGCATTGCCCACATCTCATTCCCTATCATAAAACATTATGTGTGCTTGTTTTCCTCCTTCCTGGGGCTTYTCCTTGTGATGTTCTTCCTCTACATTTCAAGCTGCAACTATTTTCTTTTAATATCTGACACAGAAATGACTTTCTGCCGTGCGCTCCTGCATCTGTCACGCCAAGTAAAATTTTGGTAGTGCACTAATTTTGAAATATTGAAATATTTCAAATATTGAAAATTATATTCGTTGCATATTGAAAATATTGAAATGTATAAAATTATATTCTGTTGCATTTTAAGTGTTATTCAGTAGGTCTGAATTAGCAACAACCTCTGAGTTGTGTGGCAGTTCCTTACTGCCATTCACATATAGGAGCTGTGTATTGAGAGTTTTCAGCTCCTTTTTCTTTGGAATTGAGTTGTAGATAACACCAAAAGCAAAATATTTCTGGGTTTTTTTCCCTTTTTCCCCCTGCCTTTGTTACTGGCACAGAGGCAAAAGTAAATGTGTTTTTAAATTGAGTTTTCTGAAAGTATCCCTGAGGTAAATTTCTATTTAGGACTATAATTCATTTTTGGATTTATTTGATTTTTGGGGGTGCATCTTCGGAAATAAAGGGTTTAATGTAATAAGAATAATTGTTTACTGCAGAAGCCCGTAACAGTTCTGATAAATATGAATGTCCTGGATACTTCCACTGAGGATTTTGAAGTTATTAATTTTTATTATAGGAATACAAGCAAAACAGAAACGTTCTTAGATAACCTGTAACACTGTGGTTGCCCACAAACACTCTGCCTATTAACTACATTATTGATAAAACCTCCTGATTGTATATGCAGCACTGCTTCTTCTAACATTGTATAAATGGGATGTGTGTCAAATAAATGCCACAGTCAGGTGAAAGTGATGGTGTAACCAAAACAGTCAGTGCTGTTTYAATATGTGAGATATTTTGTATTTTCCATAAGAAAATGATGGTCCTGAGTTCAGTAGCCTCTCTCGTATATAAATACTCACACAAAGTGAATGAGAACACCACATAATAAGATCTGAAAAAGAAATTAAAAGGGGGAGAAAGTGAATCAGAAAGAATTGTGCATTTCCAAGGAGTATCCCCAGCTGGAGTTACCCTTGTGAAGCTTTCTGTAGTGCAGACATGAGATTTTTTATTTTTATTGCCCCACCTGCTACAGCTTTGTCTACCAAGCTTTTTCTCACTTGAGSTAATGTTTGTCTTCTGAAATATTGTGGAATGTGTACTATTTGACCCGAGGTTTCCTTGTCATAAGTTATTTAACACTGGAGAGAGAGAGAGAAAAGATGGAGAGAATTATCTGGTAGAATCTGTTCAGCCAGGAATGTATTTGGCATGTATTTACAAATAAAAAAACCTGCTGTTGGTGTCTCTGGTAAATATGAATGTCCAGGGCACTGCAGCTCCCTCCAGTTCAGTCCCCAAGGAATTTCAGTGTTTTGGTGATTGAATCCAGTTAATCCAGTTCTGTCTGGGACTGGATTTTGTGTCGGGAGACACTGTCAGCTGTAATGGGGACAATTGCACTGGAAAGGTAAAGGATGGAAAGATTAAACTGCTAAATCCTCCCCAGCAGAATTTKAAGTCCAAAGTTGGTTTTGGTTTTATTTTTGTAGGTTTTTTGTGTTTGTTTTTTTTTTCTTTTTCCATTTTTGGTTTTGTTTGGTTGGGGTTTATTTTCGTCCACTCCTCCACAGCGAGAAAATTACRTGAGCTAAATGTACATTTTTCTATACACCCCAAGTATATAGACTCAGATCTCTCACCAGTCTAGATCTAGAGTTCAAGCTGAGCTTAAGACAACTGGTGTCAAAATTTCCACAAAATAAGATTTGTAGGAATACACAGACATTAGGCCAGTTGTGTGATTATAAAATGTGAAAATTTACCTAATTCCAGTTAACAATTTCAATGTGGTGCTGGGCTTTTTGGTTGATGAGTAGAGACCTGTATTTTGGTGTTGGCAGAAGGTGGTTAATAATCTCCTCTCTATTCCTATTAGACACTAGGACTTAACTTTAGAAGGAAAGCTGAATGGTGCCTGTACATTAACATTATCATCCTCCCTCTAGAAAGCTTCTTAAACCTCAGGAGGCAGACAAATGAAAAGAGACCTTTGGCAAGGGCTGAAATAGTTCATACACGT